>NC_042615.1:170099102-170179134 GCF_901001135.1 Rhinatrema bivittatum
TTACTTAGGTAATAGCCACTGCTATTATTTGCATCACTAGTATGGGATCTTGATGTTTGGGTACTTTCTACATTCTTGTGGCCTGGTTTGGCCTCTGTTGGAAACAGGATGCTGGGCTTGATGGACCCTTGGTCTGACCCAGCAAAGCAATTTCTTATGTTCTTATTACTGTGTGGTAAAAATGGAAGAATACATGTAATTTGTGGGGAGAACTCCTTATTGTGTGGTACAAATAATAAATCCCAATTAATGAAAAGAGCTCTTTTGAAAGCATGTTTAATGATATGAGAAGGGTAATCAAGTTCATGGAAGCATATTGATATGATCTTTGCTTGTGTTATGAAATCTTGACAAGATGAACAAATCCTTCGGAGATGAAAAAATCTCACAATGGATATGGGTGGTGGCTAGTGTATTGGAGAAGCATATTGCGATCAGTTGATTTGCGATATAGGGAAGTGATAAAATAGGACTCTTGTGTCCTAACTACAATGTCCAAAAATGGAATCTGGTTGTGATGTAAGTGAAAATCAAATTGAAGGTGCATAATACAGTTGTTCAACCAGTCATAAAATAGGTAGAACTAGACCTCCATTCCCATCCAAATCAGAAAAATATCATCTATATATCTTAGCCAGATAGGAAAGAACAATTTAAAGAGGGATTTGTAAAAAAAAAAGTTGATTCAAATTGCGAAAACTATAGACAAGTTATTGCAGTTCCTTTAATTTGCTGGAAACCTTTGCCTAAACATTGAAAGAAATTTTTCATAAGTGCTATTCGAATCAAGTAGGCTAGAAAAGATGAAGGAATAAATTTGTTAGGGTCATGTGAGGATAGGATTGATTCAACAACAGTAACAATTACAAATGATAATTTGTAGTTGTGGAGTTTGATCCTCCAATTGTGATTGGTAATATGAACTGTCAGTTGTCATTGAACCTCAGCCTCATAGTCACTATGGTTCTGTACCACAATACTCCCACCTTTATCTGCTGGTTTAATGATAATGGTCAGGTCAGATGAAAGAGACATGATAGCTGCACATGCCAAGCATGATATATTTCTGTATCTGATAGCAAAACCTTGTTCATGGGCAGAAAGCTCATGTAAGACCAGCTTTTCAAAGTTGGTGAGTAAAGGGTCAGGGGGGCGTGGAGGAACCCAGTGAGATTTACAAGACATGATGGAAGTGTCAGGCAAGGATGAGGTGGTTGAAAAGAAAAGTTTAACTTTAATAACCTCAAGAAATGGTAGAAGAAGACACGCACATTGAATGGGTCATATTGTATCATTGGTACAAATGAAAGTCCATGTTGTAGCAACTGTTATTCTGACTGAGACAAGGGTTGAAATAACATATTAAATACTGTAGAGGAAGCCGAGGTTATTGCCATGGATCAAAGGAAAGTGTTTGTGATTGGGTGGTCCTGGGTGTGGCATCCGTTTGTTGTTGAAGTGGACATGGTAGATTCTGCAGATGACGTGACGGAGGCAGAGGTTGGATTGAGTCTAAAAAAGTGGAGGAAGAGAGGAAGGATGAATCATGTCCAAAATTAAAGGAGACTGGATTGACACTGGTGGACCTGACGGGACACGTGTTTCATCATCTGAAGAGTCATCAGATGAGGAATTGGCAAAGGAAACCTTTTTGGAGTGATGGGAAGTGAGAGACATTCACGGGTAGATGAACCCACATGAATAATCTGGGTTCATCTACCCCTAGCACATTTTCTGTCTATGAAAGAAAATGTGCTAGGTGGATTAGAGCAATAACAAAATAATGCAAACAGTGAAATGATATATGAATACAAAATTACAACAAAGATAGAAAGTAACAAACAAAAAAAAGTATATATCAAAAGAACATTAAAAATTAAAACTACATAATAATCAGGTAGAAGGAAAAACCTGTTTAAACAAGTGTGTTTTAAAAAGTTTCCTCAATGGCTTTATATCTTCAAAACCTCACAAAGCCCCAGGTAGAACATTCCATATGATTAGCCCCCATAAATTACCTACCCCTTGTTTCATGAAGGTGAGCATTATTAATAGAATTAATTACTACAGACATTTATCAGCAAAACATAAATTGCACCTTGGAGTGTAAGGTTGTAACTGATCAGCCAAGTAAGAAGGACCATTTAGTTTCAGAATCTTAAAAACAAATAGTAAGATCTTAAATTTTAGTCTAAAATTTACAGGCAGCCAATTAAGGCCTGGATTTATCAAAATGCACTAAATATTGCATGTGATAGGAAAAGGGGCATGTTTTATGGTAATAGGCAGTGCAAATTGCACTAATACATATGCAAAGCACTAAGATAACACAAATTGCAATAACTTTTTTGCACTAAGTGCCAGCCTAGCTCTCAGGGCCTTTCTACAATGAGAGAGAGAGAGGCATTTTTGCACGTGTTAAAGGTGCTTAACGCATGCAAAAATGCCTTAATGCATGCAAAAACACCATATAGCACTTTGATTAATGACCCCCTAAATTCCCTAAGCCAAGGGGTAACATGATCATATCACTTTCCACCAAATATCAGCCATGCAGCAGATAGCACTTAGAAGATAAGGTACATACCTTCTAAGTGCCAACAAATAGTATGGATGCTATATTAATGTTCTAACATAAAAGTTTACTGATGTGTTTGTTCAACATGAAGAACATGACACTTTCTATAATTCTGTCTGGTAATATCCATAATGGAAATTTAAAAAAGTAAATAAGATAATTTGTGCTCTCTTGATCTCTTCCTTAAAATATCTTCTGCTCTCTTTTGGAATGTGAAGCTGCCCTTGGGCCTACTGGAAAAGGTCTTCCTATCCCATAAGAATTCTTCAATAATTGGAATCTACCGCTTGATCTTTAATCTAAAATCCACACCTCTCCTCCTCTGCTATACCTTGTAGACACCTCTTTTGCTGTATCTACTGGTGGTAAGACCTAGATTAATGGCTCTTTTCTTTCACTCTCCACCCAA
This sequence comes from Rhinatrema bivittatum, assembly GCF_901001135.1. NCBI lineage: Eukaryota > Metazoa > Chordata > Amphibia > Gymnophiona > Rhinatrematidae > Rhinatrema > Rhinatrema bivittatum. The sequence goes on from NC_042615.1 coordinate 170,102,090, forward strand.
TTGTGGTACTGGATGGTATCTACTCCTTCTCCAAAAGTCTGCTGGTTTTGAAATTGAGTTTACTCAGACTGAAGGACACAAGGATGACAAAAAAGTTTCAAACTCTTCAGAACAGCTTTCAGTCACAACAAAGATGTCATGGTCTGTAACGTAAGAGATAAGGCCCTAGCTGAACTGAGGCTTTCCTCCAGATCTAGGACATCCTGTACTCTGTCTCTATGTTTTTATCTTTTGAATAGTATTTATTTTATTTCTGTTGTTATATAAGATAATTGTAGCATATAGAAGTTATGTTATATTCTGAATGTTTTATTGTAAATCACCATGACGTTTGGAATGTCAGTCAATACATTGTTAGTAAATAAATAAAGTGGACAAAAATTCCTGCCCAAGCAAAAATTACAAACCAGAGAATCAGCTGACCAGCCACACTGTGTATTCTAGTACAAAGCACATTGTATTTATTTTGTGCACACTGCAGAAAAGTTCTGTGCCAGTCTGTGTACAACATGTGCAGAATTTAGCTCTTGAATAAACCTGTATTATTGTACCTTCTCCTCCTCACTCAGTCTGGCCAAAAACATGATTAAAATAATTAATATGGATTGATTCAGATTGATACACAATTTGGTCTTCTATCCCCTGCGGTGGATGTTGCTGGGGATCAAATGCAGGCAGTCTTCACAGCTCCTGTGGTGTAGGAAGTCATGGTCATCACTAAAGGTTGACACCAGTGGCCATAATTGGGGCTCATAATTTCAGGGTTCCAGAGAAAACCCTGGTATATGGCATCCAACCAAAATGTTTGTGGGAGGAAGGAGAATATAAAAAAGGAGACAAAATCCTGTGTGGTTGCAAATGAATGCTAATGGTGCCAAGATCCCAGCCTTGGTTCTGATTCAGCTGGATGTGCAAAGGAGCAGGAGGAAGCTGCTGGAACTGTGAAAGATGACACTGATGCATATGTCTGTCTATAAATGCTATTTTCAGCAGAAATCTTGCATCTTCCAGACTAAATTGGAGTTTTCTAATGAGTAAGTTCTTATATAAGACCAATAATCAGTCAAATAAAAGATACACACAGACATATTGATCTATCATTTTCTTGTTGAAATTAAAAATGCTATGTAAGACAAAACTGTCATTGTTTTACCCAATTACTTGATGCATCTTTTACCCAATTACTTGCATGCATCTTTTACCCAATTACTTGCATGCATCTTTAGCTTTCCTTTGATATCTTATAAATGTGAAAATAAAAGGACCAACCCATTAGTAAGATTTTAGAAAACAGTTAGCTTGGCATGTGTTTAGCCATAAATGTTGGCCAGTGGACTGTGAGTAAAAGAGAATCAGCCTGGATTTTGCAAACAGTTCCTTTGGAGGCCTTACACTGTTATGAGGTCCTCTAGCAAGGCTCAACTATAGGACCCTTAGTCATAGTTCTTCTTTCTCTACAGTATAAATAGTTTAGTCTGACAAAAACGTCCAGAATTTTAAACTAGAAAGAACGTCATTTTTTCCTCGATGCTGACTAAGCCTTTGATTCCTATGTAATTAAAGTTGCTTACAACCTTCTTTCTACTGATGTCTCATATACAAAAAGCATCAGGAACACATTTTAATCACCTTCAGTTTCATATCATCTAACTCAAATTGATAAAGTTTGTTTTGATTTTACAACTTTCAAATAAACTGAAGTTACTAGTTTATTTTACAACAAGTTCCAATTTTAGTGAACTTTGCCATTTATTTATTAAAAAGTTACTCATATAGGGTAAGATTCGCTCCTTGTATTCTTAGCATTGAGAAGATGATTATCTCAAAATATTTGGGTTTTCCAAAATAGCAAGTGTCAAAAGTGCATTTTTGAGAACTATTCAGAGGTCAGAAAAAAATATTCTAAACAGCTCAAAAAATTGATATGCAGGAGGCAGGGCAATACAACAATTAATTAATACCCTCCATTCTACACACTAATCCCATAATGTGATGAGGAGAAAACATGGAGCAGATAAGGGAGGCATAACCTAGTGACAAAGTATGCCATGAGGCTGTAGGGTTGGAATCATCTTAGTTTAATTTTATTTAATTTCTTTCTTATACCACTTTCCCAACAGAAATCAAATCACTGCAGCAGGCTGAGCACCTGGGTCAATATTGGCTGGCTGGTAATGGCAGTGAACCAAACAGAAAGGTCAGAGAGTTGTTATTATAAGAGCCTCATTAGTTGTTAGACATCAGCCTTGCTATTTTTGGTAGCTGTCTACATTATTACAAAGTTTGGTGGAAAGACATGGTTGAGTGGGGCTAGATGTTGACCTACGAAAATCTGTATGCTCATCTATCCAGGAAAACAGTGAGGAAGAGAATAAAAACTGACTTGGATAAGGAGCAATATCCTGCAAGTGATCAAGCTGCTTTGACTCGCAGCTGGAATATATACTTACGTGTAGAGTAGAATAATTGGACAGAATGCATGCACCAATTCATCTTTATCTACCATAATCTACTATGCAATAATGCATCATTACACACAAGGGAATATTCATCTACACATTTACACAAATTTGATTTACTTTCCAGATTCTTTTTACCAGAATATTTTTATTCAAGCTAGGGATTGGAATATCTCCAGAATGTTCCTGCCTATGCAACTTAGTTCCCATTTAGTCTATGGGACCAATTTGGTTACTCTTATTGCCTTTATCTCTTACAGAAAACCCTTAACCATTGTCTAATTTTTTCTGGACTTAAAGCTTAGGGCACAAGAACACTGCGATTCAGCAAGAGGTTTTAAAATTTAGTTTATTTGGCTTTTTAAAAGAAGAGGCAAAGACAGGTGTTCTTGTGAGATGCAATATGCCCTCTATCTGTAATAAGTAGCATCTCATCTAACACAGGAAGAGAGCCTTCTTTTATAATTAAAACATACAGTCTTGCCGAAACTTCCAGAAAGGTGTAACCGCCCACAAACACATGATACTGTTGTCATGATAACCTAGTATGCATAGGAAATGCTTGTGAGGACCTCCCTCAACTAAGAATTCTTCTAACCCTGTTCCTCCTCCCATGATAAAAGTTCCTTTATCAATGACTTTGCTGGCTTTGTTCTTCTGTTCTTCTCTTGATATTCTTTGTTGTATAAACAGGTAACAAGTCTGGTGTTTGAATAGAAGCTCAGCATGAATTCCGTTTTCTGGCACCAGGGTTTACTTGAAAACTGTAACCTCACAGGATCTTCTTTTCAACTGATTTCTGTTCTTTGAAAGAGGCATCTGCAAGACAAAAGCTTGCATCCTGATTTCCTGCAAAATAAGTTTCCATGTATTGTGGTGCAGATATTGTCATTGATGCCTTCCTGGCCTGTAATTATAGGCTTTGCAGAGCTTACAAGTTTCCCAAATCTTCTGCATCCTTCGAATCTGTGATAGTCAGAAAGTCTCTCAAAGTTCATTCACCTCTGACAGGCCAGTACAGCAAAGGCGTCTGGGTATTCTTGGTTATCTGCTCGGCCTATTCTTCACCATGTTTGCCATTCTACTATCTTATGTGGCTTGAGAGGGAAATATGAAAAACCTGTATTACCATGATCAAATGCACTTTTAAAGAGACACCACTGTATTATTTACAGGGGATTGCAACAGTCAACTTTAAAAACTGAATTCTAGACCCTTCATGCTGCACAGCCCTATGAACTAATATAACTACTGCAATCTCACATTAACTGCCCTTTTCATAGAAACTTATTGGCCACATTTTTAATCAGCCACGTGCGTAAAAAACAGGGGTTATGTGCATGGCCAGGCCTTGCGTGCGCTGCTCGCATTTTCAAAAGGGTTTGGCCATGCGCATAACTCCCATTATGCACAGACATGCCGGGCCAAAGGAAAGGGGTGGTCCAGGGGGTGTGGAGGGGCAATACTGGGGACAGGGAGGGGAGAGGCTTGAGGAGGCCAGTACAGAGGCCATTTGACCCTGTGCCAGGGAAGGGACTGCCATCGCGCACAAGTTGCATCTGCTCCAAATAAAAGGTAGGAAAAAGGGTATAATAGGTGGGGAAGAGAGGGGAAGAGGGGGGAAGGTTAGGTGGGGTGGAGAAATTCCCTCCCAGTCCACTCCAATTAAGGAGTGGACTGGAAGGGAAAGGGGGAAGGCCAGGATGTGTTGTCGTATGAAAATTGTGGAAGACCCCCCCTTGCACGTGCCACCCACACATGTGCGAGCAGATTATAAAAGCTGCTCGCACACATGTTATAAAATCGGCACGTCCATGTGTGTGCGCCAGACCTTTAAAAATCTACCCCTATGCATTTTGTTTCTCATATTGATACACAATCAATATATACATTGTACACGCCCATGGAAGCTCTTCTACATATATCCTTCAATTATATTTAGGCAGACCACAGAATGAATTCAATGAAACAACACATGACACTTCCAAGCCTACTCTGAATTCCATTACATCTGCATATTGTATCATTACATAGCACTACAATATATTCTCTACACTGTGGTTCTTAACAGTTTGTACCTTCTGAAGGTATAGCAGTTGAGGATTTTTTTATATATTAATTTATATATTCATTTTTTACTGCAAACAAGAGATTTTCTAAGCGTGTTTTTGTGCTGCTCCTCCCTCCCCTCCCTCCTTTCTTACTGTTTCTTAGAGAGGAAAGCTGTTTAAATGTTTCAAGGCATAAATAAATGAGGTTGATAAGGGATTAGAGAGTAAGACATTTTTAGCTTCTTGTTCATAATTCATAAGGGAAGTATGTGAGAAAGATTTTATTTCAGTTTGTTATTTTGGTTCATTTGGCTCCATGATTCATTTTGCTTGGTTCAGACTCAGAAAAATGTATATGTTTTTCATGTCATTCATATTCATTCTTCATTAAAATGAATGAAGGATGCAGTGCATCCTATTTTGGGCTATAACACTGATATTGCATATCCAATTTCAATGAAACTTGTAGGGAGGCATCAATAGCAGGGGAATAGCATGCCCGGTAGGGGTGTGCATTCGGATTGACCGCATTAGTAAAACGCAACTCATATTTTTTTTTTACTTAAAAAATTGATTCGACATAAACGATCGGATTTCCCACATATCGAACATAGATATGTTCGATATGTGGGAAATCGCGATTGTTGAGCCAAAATAAAAATATAAACCCCCTCACCCTCCTTAATCCCCCCCTCCCCCGACTTACCACAACTCCCTGGTGATGGAGCGAGGAGTGAGGACGCCATTTCTGCAATCCTTGGCGAGAAGCATGTGACGTCGGCGGCACGTCGAGTGACGCCGGCGTCACGTGATTCCCGGCTCCTTCGCGCCGGACGGCTCGTTCGGCCCAAAAAGAACTTTTGGCCAGCTTGGGGGGGTCAGGAGGCCCCCCCAAGCTGGCCAAAAGTTCTTTTTGGGCCGAACGAGCCGTCCGGCGCGAAGGAGCCGGGAATCACGTGACGCCGATGTCACGTGATTCCCGGCAAGTGACGCGGCGCCACGTGATTCCCGGCGAGTTCGCGCCGGACGGCTCGTTCGGCCCAAAAAGAACTTTTGGCCAGCTTGAGGGGGTCAGGAGGCCCCCCCAAGCTGGCCAAAAGTTCTTTTTGGGCCGAACGAGCCGTCCGGCGCGAACGAGCCGGGAATCACGTGACGCCGCGTCACTCGACGTGCCACTGACGTCACATGCTTCTCGCCAAGGATTGCAGAAATGACGTCCTCAGTCCTCGCTCGATCACCAGGGAGTTGTGGTAAGTCTGGGGGGGGGATTAAGGAGGGTGAGGGGGTTTAAATTTTTTTTTTGCACATATGTACATATACCCAACTCATTGGATTTTTTTTATGTCCATATTGGCCGCAAGTGGGACCCCCTTTCGGACATAAAAAATATGAACATAAAATTTTGCTCTGCACATCCCTAATGCCCGGATACCAAGAAAGGGAAAAAATGGCACCAATAGTGGCATGAACAGACCTAGGCACCAAAAGAAGAGAAAAGGGCACTAAGTAACAACAGTGGCATGAACAGCCCAAATAAAATAAAATGGAAGAAGTAGCACTGCAGTAGCATGAACACCCCAAGGCAATGTGTGTGTGTGTGTGTGGGGGGGGGGGGGGGGGGGCAAAGTAGCCCTAAAAGAGGAAGAAACAGCCCAAGGCATCAAAACAGGCATAAAGTACCACTAATTGTGACATAACATCCCAACCATGTATAACCTGGGGACCCTTGCTGCTTCTACTGAGATCTGGAGGCTTTTGAATTTCATCTGCGGCATCTACTGGGACACCCTGCCCGATCTAGGACCCCAAGGACTTTAAATCACGACATGCTATGGCAAGTGAAGGGGACCCTTGCCACTTCTACTGGGACCTGAAGGCTTTTGAATTTCAGCTGCAGGCATCTACTGGGACATCTTGCCCAATCTAGGATCCCGTGGACTATAAATTGTGGCATGCTGCGACTCAATGCCACTGGCGCTGAAGCCGCACACCAAAGTTATGCCAGGTTTTTTCCTCCACTTTTGAGTTAGTTATGGGAAAAAAAAGGAAGAGTAAAACTTTGGCAACAGTTTCTACTCCTACCTCTGTCCACGGGCCTATGGATATGCCTGTAACTAAGGCTAATTCATCATTGCAGGACTTGAGTACAGAATTAGCTAAGATATCTTTATCCTCAGAAACACGTTCTCTTCCTCCTGCTCCTAAGCCCCAATCTTCACCAGGGTATGCTACAAGAAAATTTCAATACTTCTTTTAATACCTCTCATCATCTCAATAATATGACCACTTTGAAAGCTCAAGGGGACTTGGAATCTAGGTCTACATCCAGCAAATTAATGACTGAGAGAATAATAAACCTGGACAATTCATCTACTGAATGGAAATCTTCTTTATCAATAGTTATGTTACTGGTTATGTTACTGGTTCCTGAGCCAGTCTCTTTGGGGCGGATTTTAAAAGCCCTGCGCGCGTAAATCCTTCCAGATTTACGCGCGCAGGGCCCTCGCGTGCCGGTGCGCCTATTTTGCATAGGCTGCCGGCGTGCGTAAAGCCCCGGGACGCGCATAAGTCCCGGGGCTTTGGAAAAGGAGCAGGGAGGGGGCTCTCTTGTGAAGATTTGTTGACCTTTGGAGTGAGGAAACTCACCCAAAGATGAGATTTGTGCAATGTTCTCTCAACCTAGCTTGATGGATTCTCTACCTGGGTAACATCAAGCTAGGTTGAGAGAACATTGCACAAATCTCATCTTTGAGTGAGTTTCCTCTCTCCGAAGGTCATCAAATCTTCACTAGAGAGCACTGTTCTGTTCGTACGTCTCACATTGAATGTCAAAGTGGCCCCTAACCCCTACACTAATAACTAAATCTCACCTCGAGTTACTAGGTGGTCCTCCCATAGAGATATAAATACCTATCTAGTGTGAGAATGTTATGGATAGGCTTTCTCTCTCTCTCTCACTCACTTAGTTTAATCCTACTAAACTTGTACCCCTAGTGGTTTTATGTAGGAAATACATCAATTCTGGCACTTATCACAAAGTACAAAAAAGTTATCACAATTTGTGCTAAGATAGCACTTCACATAGGTATTATTGCAATAAACTGCCTATTACCATAAAACACACCCCTTTTCCTATCACATGCAATATTTAGTGCATTTTGATAAATCCAGGCCTAAATGTGGTGTTAGTATGCAATATTTTACTGTGAAATGCAGTAGGAGTCCTTAATTTGCATATATTCTTATTTGGCATGCCCATTATCATATTTAAATACTAACACATGTTGCAATAAGCATCGCATATTAGTATCACTTGATTGCACACTAGACCATGTTTAGCACGTGATGATTCCCTAAAGTGGCTTGATGAATGACCTGGTAAGCTAGCTATATTGCCTCCCGTGATAAATTAGATAGGGTGTATAAATTATCTTTTGATTTTATTTTCTGAGTTCACTAAGTCCTCAAGATAAAGTTGCATTTTAGTTGGCAGAAAAGAACTCAATGAAAGGGAGACAGCATCTCTTTTTATGTTGGTAAAGTTCCTGAGATAAGCAGAGGTCCCTGTCTAGGCTAGCCAGCTTCAGGCTGCAAATACCTAAAGCTTCCCAGCCTCTTGGTATCCCAGAGCCATTGTTAACTAGCAGCCTATACAAGCTCTGCCCCCCCCCCCCCCCCATCTTCAGTTTCAAAGAAGAAGGAGCTATGAAATATGGGCACATAGAGACTAGGGCTATAGACACAAAAGCAAACAAACATTTGAATAGACATATACAAGAATAGGACATAGAAAGAGATAGAAGAGACACGCATAAGGAAGAGAGATATAAACATATAGACAGGAACATATAGGAACATTAAGGACAACATTTAGAATGTACTTATCATTAAATGATGTTCATTTCTGATTTTCAAAACTACACCTGAAAGATAAAATTTATCACAAAGAATCAATTCTTAGGTAGAAAAATACTATTATAATAAAATTTTAAAAATCAGTTTATCTGATATTAATATTTTCTTTCAGGTCGATACAGTAAAGTGCGGCCACGGTTACCCCGCTCCTAACCCGCTTTCTACTCACTTTTCAGCCGCGTTAGCCCTTCCCGCGATACAGTATCCCCTTTAACCCATTCTTAACTCACTGGGTAACCCCTTCCGCACGCGGCATCTATATTACATGCAAACGATTGATTAGCTATTCCCTCCCCATACAGTAAAGCGCGCCCCGACTATCGCTTTTTTACCCTGCCGATTTGCCGCGCGTTTAACCTGTTAGTTTACCGCCTACCCCTACCCCTGCGTTAGAGGCAGGAGTAAGGGTAGGCGGCTAACTTTCCCCCAGCCCCCGCTCACCTGCCCTGGCCGCGTCCATGGGTGCCGGTCTCCGGGGTAGCCCCAGTCCTCTCCCTCCTTCTGAAGCAAAAAAAAGCGAAAAAAAAAATCCAATGCGGCCCCACTTCGGCAGCTCCCCTTCGGCAGCCCCCCTTCGGCGGAGACGGCAGTGTAAAGCAAGACGGACCACGGCGGACCTTCGGCGGAGACGGCACTGTAAAGCGAGACAGACCGCGGCGTGAGGACAGAGAAGACGCAACTTACTCCAGCCAGCCCTCCAACGGACAGCGGCTCCTCTGCCTCCCAGCTGCCGACGAAGATGGACGCCCGAATGGGTAGGCCCCTCGTGCAATTTGACCTCAAGGCGTGACGTCACGACGTTTGGCGTCACGGCATGTGACGTCACGCCTTGAGGTCAAATTGCACGAGGGGCCTACCCGTTCGGGCGTCCATCTTCGCCGGCAGCTGGGAGGCAGCTGGGAGGCAGAGGAGCCGCTGTCCGGAGGAGGGCTGGCTGGAGTAAATTGCGTCTTCTCTCCTCCTCTCCTTGCACCGCGGTCCGTCTCGCTTACAGTGCCGTCTCCGCCGAAGGTCCGCCGCGGTCCGTCTCATTTTACACTGCCGTCTCCGCCGATGGGGGGATGAAGGGGGGCTGCAAGAAGATGGGGGGCCGCAGTTCGTCTCGCCGATGCTTTACATTGCCAGTTCTCTCTCTCCTCCGCCCGAAGCAAGGCTGCTTTACGCGCCTTGATTCAGGAGGAGGGGAGAGAGAACTGGCAATCCCAAGCGTAGGAGAACCATCCACTTCCTGGTACCTGTCATTTCAGATGTCATTTGAAATGACAGATACCAGCATGGCCGTGAAGCGTTAGGCCCGCGCACCCAGGATACTGTATAGGCGCTCTACACAGTAAAATGGGTTGCGCGGGCCTAACGCTTCAGAGACGCTTCCTAGACGCAGCTTGCATTTGCAAGCTATTTGCATACGGGATCGAGCGGTAGGCGAGCTGCACTGTGCGTGCGGCAACCGCGGGTGCGCCCGGCACTGCCGCACTGTTTCTACCGCCGCCTTAGAGTATCGACCTGTTCGTAAGGAAAGCAGTTTTCTATTTCTTGATAAGGTAAATTTATTGAGTATTGACTTTAACAGCTAGTGAAGTATACTAAACAAAATCATTAATTGGTAACCCTGCAATCTGAAACAATTGACTATCCACATGGCTGTGCTAAGGATTAGTTCTATCAGCAGGTGGTCTACTTAAGAGCTTCTGAAGAAATTCTTCATGAGGAAACAGATATGAGCACTGGCACGGTGCTGGCTTTGGCTTCAGTGGTAACATCGACACCCCCCCCACCCACCCAAATTCATTCTGAGTCTCTAATAACCCTGCCTTCTTCTGCCCCTGCACCACAGTGCAGGAGATGGCATCAAACATTAAACATCTGCTGTTCCAGCTTCTAACCTGATCTCTCCTCTCCTCAGTCTAGAGCTGGTTTTCCCTTCTTAAAAATCTCTTTACCGTGGGCATGGGATTCCTGGTCATATCACTATCATTTTCAGAACTGCTGCTCATTCTGGTCCTTGGTTCTATAGAAGACCAATTTTTCCTCCTTTTCTTTTGTCATTTTTGCCATGTCTGGCCTTTTCTGCCACTGGGAATAGCATGATGCAATTTTAAACAGACACTGGATAAGAGTCTTTAGTGTTACAGTTCACACAGTAGTGTGAACACATATACACACAGCAAGCATTCACTGTTGTTATAAGACACACACTACTTAAGCTAAGTGAAACATACAAATGCTGAAAGAGGAAATGCTGCAGTGCTGTATATCTTCCTGTCAGTCATGGTAAAACAAACAGATCTCCCCTACTAAATGTATTGGAGACAGTGACATACTTTCTCTCTGCACAGCCTTCTAACTCCTATTGATATAGTGGTACAATAATCCTAAAATTCAGAGAAATTATTATAATCCTGTGACACACTGAGAAAGGCAACAGCCTAAGCCTCCCTTCCTTTCTCTAACCTAAATCTTTTTCTTTTACTATGAACTAACTCCTTTCACTCTTTGAAATCCAAGAGATGAATGATTCAAAATGGTGACTGTGCTCATAGGGGCAGATTTTTAAAAAATACGCGATTTCGCGCATCAGGCGCGAACAAAAGTACGCTGGATTTTATAAGATACGCGCGTAGCTGTGCGTATCTTATAAAATCCAGGGTTAGCGCGTGCGAGGGGGTGCATATTTGTGCAATCTGCGCGCGCCGAGCTCAGCGCGGCCTGCCTGTTTCCTCCGAGGCCGCTCCGATTTCAGAACAGCCTCGGAGGGAACTTTTCTTCGCCCTCCCCCCACCTTCCCCTACCTAACCCACCCCGCCGGCCCTATCTATACCCCCCCCTACCTTTACGCGCGTCGGCCGGCAGCCCCGCTCCGTCCTCCGGTCCCGGGGGCTGGTCCGGAGGCCTCGACCACACCCCGGGCCGGCACCACGCCCCTGGGCCCGCCCCCAAAATGCCGCAGCACGCCCCCGAAACGCCTCATCGTTTCAGGAACGCCTCTGGACATGCCCCCTCCTGCCCCTTTTCGAAAGCCCCAGGACTTACGCGTGTCCCGGGGCTTTACGTGTGCCGGCGGCCTATGCAAAATAGGCGCGCCGGCGCGCGAGGGCCCTGCGCGCGTAAATCCGGAAGGATTTACGCGTGCGGGCCTTTTAAAATCCGCCCCATAGTGTAGACTTCCTTTCAGTTTCAGATTAAAAACATGAGGAACTCCTTGTCAGTCCAAGCAGTTTCAAGCTGGAATAGGTTTTCTGAAAGGGTATTTCACCTTCAATAGTCCTGATCTTTCCATGACACTCTCATCCTGCCTCTGGTCTGTCTAGGTTGAGTAAAAAAAACTAAAAATTGCAGTTTAGCTTGCTCAATAGACTTTAATAGATCCGACAAAAAAAAAATGCTAACATAAACTTTTATTTTCTGAGCTCCCATTCATTTGTTTTATTTAGAATGAAACAAATTGAAAATTAATTATTTTGGTTTGGATTATCCATTCATTTCAAATGAAAGCTTAACCCTGTAATTCATATTGATTTCATATCATAAGTATGTTCCACTTTCTTACATGACCAAATTAGATAAGGTGATGATATCTCCAGAGGAACGTTGTATATTTGAAAAGGGATAATAAGCTGCATGCATGTTATAATGAGGGACTGACCTGAAATCCCAAACAAAGGGGATTCATTCAGGTGCACTGGAAATCCAAAAGATTCTCTTGTTAGCCTCTTCCAAAGATATGCCTATGAATACTTTTATTTATCTGATGTAGAAAAAGCCTTACAGCCAGAATATTTTTAAGTGTCCAGTGAGGTAAATCTAGTTTATATTATACAGTCAAGAGAGAAATCAAAATATAATTTTCCTCAAATGTTCAAATTACATACTGTACTTACTGGTGAATAGGGTTTTTAAAATCCAAAATAAACTTTAAAGAATGTGATGTCAAGGCATGTCTAATAACATTCATATACATATTTATATTTTTTGCACAGAATGAAATGAGAATTCAAAACCTGACTAGCTTCACAATATATATCCATATTTACAGTACGAACTGAAAAAAAAGGTAGCTTCTTTTTTTTTTTTCCTTTATAACTCTTAAACAATATTTCTGTGACTGAGTATGGAGCTTTCAAGCTGATGAGAAGAAACGCCACTAATCTATTCAATTAGGGAACTCTCCTTTTCAAAGCCTCTAGCAATAATCCTTTAGTGAATACAGTGGTGCTCATAATAAGCAGAACATCTGCTGCTATTAATGGCATAGCTAATGTCCCAAAGTTATAGCAGCAGCATTACAGCCACAAAGGAAATGAATTAAAGAAATCAATCCAGGGCAGACCTCAGGAAAGACAATAGCAAAGTATCCTGGAAGAAGTTCCAAAAAGAACTGAAGTGAAGAGGGAAAACCCCAGCACTGAGTAAGAATTACTTTAAATGGAATCTACCTAATCATATTGATGTGAAATTGCTTATAGGAATATATATATGTTTGAGCAAAAGGATACATATAGGCAACAGTTCACAGATACTCTTTGTAAACCTTCAGTGATGGGGACATTTTATTAATTTGCTGAGGCAACTTTGACAGTATCTCATATCATATTTATCTATCTATAAAATCTATGATAATATTAATCAAATTAAATGACTCAAAACATATTGACAGTATTACTTTCAGCAGATGTTATACTATGACTTTTTAAAGCTAAAATATTATACTACGACTATTTTTAAAAAAAGTTAACTCTTGTTAGTACATAGGTTCTTTAGTTTAAAACAATTGAACCAATGTGCATACTTGTATGTATGCATATTGACAACTTGTGTTAAAACAATTGTGTGATTTCATAGCTTTAAAATATAATAAAACAATTTACAATAAAGATGGTCCATATTCAGAGGCATTTATCCGGATAGCATAGAAGGTATCTGGTTAAATGAATATTTTGGCACTTATCCAGCTAAATTATAGTTGGATATCTTATTATGTAGCTAAAATTTAGCTGGATAACTTAGGGGAGTTCTAGCAGCATTTTTGAGAGGAGTTACATTTTCTGGCTAACTCCAAATATCCAGAATTAGCTGGATAATTTATCCTGCAAAATAAGTAGTACTTGGCTGAAAGACAGTAAGTTAATTTTAAATTTAAAAAATAGAAGTATTACAATAATGGGGAAGCAACAGAAAGTTACTCTATCTTAATTGATAGACTAAAAGAAACTGCTGCTGTTTCTGTGAAGTCATTAGGGGTTAAGCTGGGTAGCCATCTGAATCCTGAGGAATACATTTCAGCAGTTGTTAGGGCATCCTATGCTGGTATAAAATTGATTAGACAACTGCACTCTTTTTTTGTTTTTTAATTTCCAGGCTCTGAAATCAGTAGCTTATGCCTTAGTTGCAGCAGTAATTGATTACTGCAGTGCAATCTATTTGGACTTGCCAGAGGCTGTGGCTAGGTGTTTACAAGTGACTCAGAACATGACAGCCAGAGTCATTATGGGATGTTCAAGGAGGATCCCAGTTTTGCACTTTTCTTGAAATTACATTGGCTACAGTTCAAATGTCATTGCAAATTTAAGATTTTCATCCTGGCATTTAGGAATCTGTGAGGACCCTGTCCTCCACATTTATGCAATCAAATTTGTTGGTCTAAATCTGACAGGTAAGTACAATCATAGCATCAATACAAATTTCAACTGCTTTTTCTTCAGCACTGCAGACATTATATAACAATTTGCCATTGGAATTGAGGAAGGAGTCTGTATACTCCTACTCCTGGACTGATACTCCAGCTCTGACTCTTGTGCTTCACTCGGACACTCTCTTCTGGCCTACTGTGACTACCACACCAACCTGCTTGGAAACTAACCGCAGCTCCCACCTGACTAGATCCAGAGGTGCTGCCTGCCTCGCCCAGAGAACCTTCTTGAACTGTTACGTCCCTGAAGTCTCCGGAGCTTCCAGTTCGGGTCTAGTCCATCCACTCTGCATCAGCTGCGCACCCTTGTCTGTGGTGGGCACACCCCTCCACTACCTCTCCGGGAGACCACCTGAGGCCCACCTAAGTCTAGGCGGTCCAGGTACCCAAGGGCTCAACCTGTGGAAACCCCGGACTGTTATTGGTGAAGCTCCAGTTAGCCTCTGTCTCCTTGTGTGCTCCGCCTCCTGGTGGCAGGAGCTCTCTGGCTACGACCAGAGGGCCGTACCAATTCTGCTCCAGGCCAAGGTTCCACCTCCAGCACAACAAAAGGGATATCATATTCATCAGTCATTTCTTGGAATTACAGTAACAGGCTCTTATGGGACAGGATGCATTGGGACCCGCAAACAAGAAGCTGTCCAAGTATTGGACCATACTGGAGGTCCCTGAGCATCTGACAGCCTTCCAATGCAGAAAATGCTAAATATCTCAAAATATTTGCAAGATATAGAACAACCCATGGGTATGAACTTGTCAAAATAAGATACACTGTTGAACTCAAAACCAAGCAATGGGAAGCTTTCAGGTTGCCCTGAGAAAAGTCAGAATTCTGACTTTATATTTGCCTTAGCCATCCAGGAGCCAGCCCAACAGTCCACCACACTGTTGAATGAGCTGTAATACACAAAGCATTATTATTGTGAGATAAAGTCATTTATAAATCTTTTTGAGTAAGAGAAGTTATGGATTAACCTGTGAGATGGGGCTACACCAGTCACTAACATTATCACTATGGGATTTTTCTATCTAGGTGCAGTAGAAGGGGTTTTGATATTTTTAATTCCTCCCATTGCTATAACCCCACCTTTTGGGGGATAGGCTTTTTGGGATACTAAGTCCTTTGGAGCATGCCCAGTGCTTCAGAGGGTTGGTGGGATTGAGGATGATGAGGAAGGCTGGTGAGTGGAAAAATGAGGAGCTGAAATCCTCCCTGGCTTTCAAGAGAGAGAAAATTGGAGAGCTAGGGATTTCCATAAGATCTCAAGACAAGGTAGTGGGAGAATTGGAGATTCTCCCTGGATCACAGAAAAGGCAATTCAAGCATTTGACAAAGAGGTTTTGAGAAAAAGATTTTTGTGAGAAGACGTTTTGTGGATTTTGATTGATCAATGCCCAACCACCAGTTCTTCTGGGGGAGGGGAGATAGGAAAGTGTGATCTTCTTCTTCCACAACCTCTTTTTGAAGCCAGCCTGTGGTGCTCTGTTCCAGCCTCCCCGGAGTGGGTATATGAATCTGGGGTGCTCTGTCCTCCAGCACTACCTCATCCCTGGTCAGAGTCTAACCTGCCTCGTTGGCTTTCCCCAGAGCTATCTCTGCCTTATCTCTTCCTCAGTGCTCCCTAGCACCATTCAGTGTACCCATCCTATTAGCTGCCACCTGTGCCGTGGCAGTGCAATTCTACTCAGTTGAATCATGTTCTGCATGGTTAACAGTCCTATGGGCTGCAACTGCCATTCTGCATGACACATAGAAAAATGGAGTCACTGATTGGAACTGATGGAGAAACTGTGCAACCCAGTTGCCCACGACACTATACCTGGATATAGCTGGACTTACCTTCTTGTCAATGGCTGGAAACAAAGGTAGGAAAAGGGAAGAAGACCATTCAACACACAAAAGTTGCTGCTCTGTTATTTTATTTTTTATTTTATTTTACTTTTTATAGCTTGCTGCTATAAAAGTGAACACCATGGTAGTACTGGTCCACTTTGTTGGTTTGGCCCCTTTAAATAGCAGAATCTATTAATACTAATTCATTTTTCATTTTTTATTAATTTTGTGCTAAAGAGCCAAATGACAAGCAAGGATGACAATTGATTTCCCCCTTGCCTCTTCTTTGGTACATATTATTGTTTTGTTTTGTTTTTTTCAATTTTGTTTTTTTCCATGTGTCTGGATGCTACCCTTTTTAGACTAAATAGTCAAAATACAAAATAATCCAGCTATATTTGGAACTCTATAGGAAACACTGACATTGCAACCGTCATACGTAGCCGCAGTAGAATAATGGCTTATAATGTCAAGCCCTTGCAACTCTGGGCTTGAATAATCATAGGTTGCTGTGAGTGTTTAGGATGCAAACATTGTGTGAACACTACTAATGTCTGCACACCGATTTCCACCAGTTGGGTAAATAATATCTTACGTCCTGAAGTGCTCGCTCCAACACAGCAGTGTTTCGGAGTGTAGACTCCTTCCTCAGGGAACTTCAGGGAGGTAGTTTACTGGTGCGATTCTGTGTGGAAATGCAATATAAGAGTTCTGAAAAAATGCCAAAAGGCTATTAATATGACAAATGGCTGAGATTTGGAAGCGAAAACATGAACTTACTGTGAAATGATAGTTGTGGTCAGTCAAATAAACGGTGAATAACACTGGCTGAGATCGCTGAAAAAACATGAAAGGACAACACAATTGGGGTGCAGGGAAATTTCCTTTACGAATGAGTTTATACGTATGAGATAGAACATCTTTAGTAGATTAAAAAGTCTTTAAATGTCGTTATTGCAATGCCCAAGTGAAAACTTACGTGCCCCAAAAGTGAGCAGCCTTGCCGTGATTCTTGCCGCTGGGATGACAGCGATCCGCGGGCGAAAACGCCGGTTTTAAAGGGGACCTGTCGACTGACGTGG
The DNA here is from genome assembly GCF_901001135.1 of Rhinatrema bivittatum. Lineage (NCBI taxonomy): Eukaryota > Metazoa > Chordata > Amphibia > Gymnophiona > Rhinatrematidae > Rhinatrema > Rhinatrema bivittatum. The sequence continues at coordinate 170,119,117 of NC_042615.1, forward strand.
ATGAGGCAGGAAATGACGTTTGAGATTCCAAATTTGGTAATGCCCATATTAGGTGAGTGACGTGTGTGGGGAATACTAGCCCAGCTGAAATACATATTTGGGCACTGACGTCATGCGGCGGCCATTTTGAATTAGTAGCCCAGCTGAAATCCATATTTGGGCACTGACATCATGCGGCGGCCATTTTGAAACTGGAGGATTACAAAATGCATTCAAAATATGAAGCGCCGTGGGTGGGGAGTCCCATAAATGCGGGGGGGGGGGGGGGGGAAACTTCCTAACCCTGAATGTCTTCTAAACAACAAACTGGTAGAGTTTGAAAAGATGGCCCTGCTCAAAAATGACGTGTTTGATTCATAAGTAGAAGGAATACGTTGCTGTAATTTAAAGACCATTATCCCATGATCTGAAAAAAGCGAAAAAATTGAGGAAACACCCGGTTGCAAAATCAGGACAATCGTCCATAATTAATTTATCAAGACACCAATTGACATCAGCAGAAGAAGAAGTGTTGAATCGAGGGTTATCCTTTGTTCCCACCAATCGTCATGATTCCTTCATCTGTCGTATTCAGCTATATAAATTTTTCAGACTCCTTATGATTAAACATTATTTTTCTAAAAGCCCGCAACAAACATCATTTGATCCTTCCATTATTAAGAAAAAATCCTGTTGGATTCCACCAGGAGTGGTGGACGAACAAATCAAGGCTTTTCAAACTCTGGTTCTGCAAGAAGTGTCGGATATAGAAACAAGACATCACCACACTTTTTTTAATCTCTCTTCGACAGAAAACCGGGCTCTTCGAGCATTATCTTCCAATCCGGAGATAATTATCAAACCAGCTGATAAAGGTGGAGCTACCGTCATCTTAGATCAAGAAGACTATCACACAGAGATTTTGCGACAACTAGATGACCGGAAATATTATCGGTTACTACAAGATGATCCCACCCCATCATTATCCCAAAAGATTGGCAGTTTGCTCAAAATTGCACATGACCAAGGGTTTCTTACAAATAGGGAATACAACTTTCTTCAGGTTGCACATCCCCGTATTCCAGTTATTTATGGGGTCCCCAAAATCCATAAGACCCTTATCCACCCACCATGCCGGCCCATTGTCTCAGCTAATGGCTCCATTTTGGAGCCGTTAGCCAAATTCATGGACATTTTCCTTCGAGCCCCTGTTAAAAATGCTAGATCGTACGTACAAGATACTTCTGACATGCTCAACAAACTATCCACGGTGAGTCACACATCCAGCAATCATTTCCTAGTTAGCTTAGACATCGAGTCCTTATATACAAATATTCCGCAATCAGATGCACTGAAGCTAGTACAGGAGACAGTGGAGAATAGAATGAGACCGCAACGCATTCCGTCAGAATTCCTGGTTGAATTGACAGAAATTATTCTTTCCAACAATTTTTTCTCCTTCGAACAGCAGTTCTACCTTCAAATACATGGTGTAGCTATGGGGTCGCCCATAGCACCCGATGTTGCTAATCTTTATGTAACTCAATTTGAGGAAAAACATGTTTATCCATCTACACAATTTCAATTCGTTCAAGTATGGTCACGATACATTGACGACATTTTCTTCATCTGGACTCACACAGAAGCACAACTGCTCCAGTTTCACCACTGGCTCAATTGCATCGATCCTCATTTAAAGTTCAGCATTGTCTACGACCAGCATGCATTAGCATTTTTAGACATCAAGATCATGAAGGACTCACAAGGTATTAGTACCACGCTGTTCCGGAAACCCACAGACCGCAACAATTACCTCCGCTTCCAGAGTCATCACCCCAGGAAATTTAAAGAGGGGTTACCTGTGGGTCAATTTTTCAGACTCCGCAGACTATGTTCAGATATTGGAGACTTTCACGTACAGGCCGGACATCTCCGTGATAGGTTTCTAGAAAGGGGATACCCCGCCCGAGTCATACGCAGAGCCTATAAAAGGGCCACTTTCTCCGACAGAACCCAACTATTAAAGTACAAACATCGTAATGAATCTCCCAGTATTATCTGCGTTTTACCATATACAGACCTTACCACACAAATTAAAAAAGCAATCATGAATAATTGGCATGTTCTTAGTCCCCATTCTCTGTTTCATGAACCTCCCATGTTTGCATACTCCCGAGGTCATAATATCAAGCAAAAGGTAGTTAGAGCCGCCCCCAGTTCTCATACTGACCCCCCATCAGGGCTATTTTCTACCTGTGGGAGATGTTCCTGTTGCAGCCAAGCTATGACTGGCTCCCATTGGACTGATCCACAAACAGGATTGCAGATTATCCACAAACATAATGTGAATTGCAACACTGATTTTGTAATTTATGTACTACAGTGTCCTTGCAATAAAATTTACATCGGACGTACACGACGCAAGATTCGCATTCGTTTAGTTGAACATCGCAGTAGGATTAACAACCAGGATATCAAAGCACCCATAGTTCAACACAGCTTGGCTCACACACACACATTTGATGAATACAAATGGGCCATTTTGGAACATATTCCCCATCATTGGAGAGGAGGCGATAGAACATCCCAGCTTAACTTTAAGGAAAATCGCTGGATCTTTCTATTACGCTCCACTGAACCACTGGGGCTAAATGAAAGAGTAGAATGGTTTTCTCTAGTTTCATAATTCAACAAGGGTGTTTCCTCAATTTTTTCGCTTTTTTCAGATCATGGGATAATGGTCTTTAAATTACAGCAACGTATTCCTTCTACTTATGAATCAAACACGTCATTTTTGAGCAGGGCCATCTTTTCAAACTCTACCAGTTTGTTGTTTAGAAGACATTCAGGGTTAGGAAGTTTCCCCCCCCCCCCCCCCCCCGCATTTATGGGACTCCCCACCCACGGCGCTTCATATTTTGAATGCATTTTGTAATCCTCCAGTTTCAAAATGGCCGCCGCATGATGTCAGTGCCCAAATATGGATTTCAGCTGGGCTACTAATTCAAAATGGCCGCCGCATGACGTCAGTGCCCAAATATGGATTTCAGCTGGGCTAGTATTCCCCACACACGTCACTCACCTAATATGGGCATTACCAAATTTGGAATCTCAAACGTCATTTCCTGCCTCATCCACTTCAGTCGACAGGTCCCCTTTAAAACCGGCGTTTTCGCCCGCGGATCGCTGTCATCCCAGCGGCAAGAATCACGGCAAGGCTGCTCACTTTTGGGGCACGTAAGTTTTCACTTGGGCATTGCAATAACGACATTTAAAGACTTTTTAATCTACTAAAGATGTTCTATCTCATACGTATAAACTCATTCGTAAAGGAAATTTCCCTGCACCCCAATTGTGTTGTCCTTTCATGTTTTTTCAGCGATCTCAGCCAGTGTTATTCACCGTTTATTTGACTGACCACAACTATCATTTCACAGTAAGTTCATGTTTTCGCTTCCAAATCTCAGCCATTTGTCATATTAATAGCCTTTTGGCATTTTTTCAGAACTCTTATATTGCATTTCCACACAGAATCGCACCAGTAAACTACCTCCCTGAAGTTCCCTGAGGAAGGAGTCTACACTCCGAAACACTGCTGTGTTGGAGCGAGCACTTCAGGACGTAAGATATTATTTACCCAACTGGTGGAAATCGGTGTGCAGACATTAGTAGTGTTCACACAATGTTTGCATCCTAAACACTCACAGCAACCTATGATTATTCAAGCCCAGAGTTGCAAGGGCTTGACATTATAAGCCATTATTCTACTGCGGCTACGTATGACGGTTGCAATGTCAGTGTTTCCTATAGAGTTCCAAATATAGCTGGATTATTTTGTATTTTGACTGATTCTGATTTTCAGCTACCTTGAGTTTCTTGAATTTCTATTGTTAGAACCCTTTTTAGACTGGCAGTCTATCTGACCCTAGGAGGAAGGAGAAAGACCAGGTTAGCCAACAATCAGAGCATTGCTACCAACAGGGCCATGGACCCCCACACCCCCCAGGTGCAAGGTGGTGGTCCTGAAGATCCCAGTGAGCACTGGGAACACAGGGGCCACCAGACCTAGCACCCCACTTCTTCCCAAGTCCAACGTGAATGGCTGTCATTCAATGGCTAGAAGAGCATGCAGATCAGCAAGACTGTGGTGCAGCAGTGCTGTATTCCACACAGTGAATTAAGCCCAGGATGTGGTGATGCATTATACCCCCCCCCCCCAGTCCAGGATTTGTCATTACCTGTGCTTAGGGCAGCAAGCATTTAGGGGCAACAGCTGGCTAAGTTTTCCTACCTCCAGCTCTGCTGAAAATCATTTAGCATAGAATAGTCTTCTGCAACCCTGTAACAGACTCTTTCTGGAAATGGGGCATTAAAGGCACCAAAAGTGCCTTAGGGTGGCAAAATCCTAACTCTGTTCCTGATCTCCACCCCACATGGTGCAATTAGGGAGCAAGCCAGCATGGTATGGGTACATATTTAGACATGATGCACAGGCACAGATTTTCCACTCAGAATTGCATTCACACTACTCAAGCTTTCAGAAATGTAATTAGGTATGAGTCTTTGAACATTATTTTAAGTTTGAATAAACTTAATATACTGTACAATTTATTTTGCAATGAACTTTCAGATAAATTGAATCAGTTTTTAATTTAGATCTTACATTAGCCTTGCAATATGAATCTCAACTGCAGCACAAATTGCAAATCTATTAATCTCATTGACTTTTGCCAGGAGAACCAAGAAGTGGTTTCAGATTAGTCATTTCATTATTTAAAGAAGTAGAACATGGAAAGATAGTGCCTATGGGGCCTTATGCAAAAATAACTATTCTCCATTCAGTGCCTTTATTGAATAATACCCATGATTTCTTTCAAGGAAGACATTGTGTGCATACAGTCAAAAATAAATCCATATATTTCAAGGCAGAGAAATAATGGATGATAGCAGATTAAAATGGCATTGCAACTTGTGCTAACTTTAACATGGGTTGCAATGCCTCTTATTGCATGGGTTAGTGAATCGTTCCCATCAAAAATAATAGGGCAGTGGCAATCACTGAGTATAAATAACTGACCATGTTAACTTGTGTTAATGTTAAGATGGTTTGTTATGCTTTAAAAACACTGTAAGGACCTTTTTACAAAAATGCATTAAGTTAATGGAATGCTCTATTAATTAAAGTCTTTATGCATGCATAGAATATCAATTTAAAGCGATGCATATGCACAGTATTGCATTGCAATACTGTGCATAGAGTCATGCTTTACCATGTATGTTTAATATAAAATTTTTAACTGCACCTGTAGAGGTGAAGGTACAGTTTGCATTTATACTGGCATTAATATTGATTTTTAAAGTGATTAATGTTAAATGTAAATGAGCCAATTTGCATAATAATGAATATTAATAAGTTCATTTGAGTGGTAATATTAAAATCTGTATTAATGCAAAACAATACATTAATGTTATTGTGAGCTTAACTCAAGCTCATTAATGTGTGTGAATGTTTATTAAAGTATGTTAAGTGGTACTATATATATTAAATATACATTAATGCTTGCATTATTGTTAATGCAATTTAGTAAATAGGGACCAAACTTTGTGAATGCCGCAACAATGAGGACAAAGGAATCTGGACACACTGAAACATACTAGAACCAAAATGGAGCACAGATGTTGTTATTTCCTCATTGATTATAAAGTAGTGTTGTGTACTTTACTAATTTAATATTCATATAATTTCAATCCATCTTTTCATTGTGTCACTCCACTTTAGAATAATCTGGTTTTCAGTGTAAACAATTATTTTGTTAGATAGCCATTTCTTCATGTTCTGAAAATGCTAGAGATGTGCTGTGAAGAACAGCACCTTGATTCTAGTTAGAGGCAAAATAAGGAGAGAAGAAAACTAAAAGTTCAGAATGAAATAGAAACCAATTGATAGAGATAGAGAAGACCAGAGATGAGAAAGGAGAAGGAAAGAAGAGACAGTTGGAGAGGGGGACAGTAACGGGGTGAAAGAAGAGGGAGGATAGGAAGGCAGGATAAGCTATGGGAAGGGGGGACGAGAAGGGAGAAGAAGGTAGGTTCTGGGATTGGTGGAAGAAAGGGAAGGAGAGAGAAGAAGGAAAGATGGAGGAGGAGAAAGATAAGAGAGGAGTCCTTTTCTCTGCTTTAACTGTTTTTAAAATCAATGTGTATGTTTTCAGAAAACAAAAGTTGGGGCCTTATCTTTACCCTATAGATCTGAAATCAGTAATGCAGGGAATGGTACTGATCCACCTGAATACTGTTATGCAGTCTCTCTGGGTCTTTCTAGCAAAATGTTGGCCAGATTACAACTGGTCTAGAATACTGAAGCTAAAATCATTACTAGATATAAAAGGTGGGAAAGGGCTACCCCATTTGTTGATTGCTTTCCACTGGCTATCAACCAGCAGATCAAGTTCAAAATTATTTAGTGCGCTTAAGGGCTTTTCAACCTCCTGCCTGATTAATTGGATTGCGCAGTACCATTCTCAAAATGCATAGCTCCACTACAGTAAATACTATCACCTGGCTTTGCCTTTAGTTCAGCACTTAAATTTAGTTCTTGGGATTAGAAATTAACTGAGAAGGCTCTGTTTTTGTGGAATATTCTACCTGGGGGTTCAAGATTAGAATCAAACTATTTCTTGTTCAGAAAAAAAGCTTAAAATATGGTTCTTTAACATGTGGATATAATTCTGATATTTGAGGTTGCTGTTTGAAGCAGACAGCCCAGGCAATATACTGCAGTATTTTTTTTTTTCTGAAGTCAGTAGTTGAAATTGAAGTTGGGGGTATGGGGTTTATATTTATTGTCTAAATCATTTGCAATGATAATGGGTTCTATTGCATGACCCATGTATTTTATGTGATAATTGAAATTTTGTTAAGTATAATGGGTTGGTTATGAATTGCCTGGGTGACAAACAAAGATATTCAACTATATGTGATTGTGTATAGAGATTTTATATTTTATGCTATTTGGGATGGGATATGCATTATGGATAAACGCTGCTGTGATCCACCTTGAACAAATGTTCTCCTTATAAAACCGGAAGATAAATGAAGTCTCCAGTTTCCTATATCAAATTTTTAAGATTCTGCAGCAAGTCTTAGAAAATACTGTGAGATTTTTCAAAATTCTGCAGGGATTCTGCAGCAACTTTGCATAATTTTGCACAGATCCAACTCTCATTATGCAAAACAGTAATTTTTCAATTGAAAATATTTCATATTGCTTGTTTTTTTTTTAAATATTTAAACTCTGTAAATGTCAACTGGCCTTATATGTGTTCTATAACCTTGTATCTCAGCATCTTTATCTAACTTACAGCATCTGTATGTCTAAGAAAACAAGTCCAAGGCTGAAGCACAAATGTCATACTTATGATGTTGTTAGTAATTATAACACACAACAAATAAAGAACCCAAAGTGCACAGTCCTCTTAATGGTAATCCAAACACAACAAAAGGACACTGTATAGTATTTCTAATACTATGACAGATAAATTCAGCCTAAAATTTTTTGGCGATGGAACCGCATCAGCAAACCTGGCAACGGCAGTATAACAAACTGACATACTCGTCACTTGCGGTGTTTTTTTTTTATCACAGAAGTTCTTTTATATCAAAAGTTCTTTCAAATAACAGTTCAAAATTCTAATGTTAAACTTTTTAGTTCATCTGTTCCCGTCAGCAGTTTAAACATGAACCCGACAGCGGCCAGTGTTTCGCGACTGAACAGTCGCTTCTTCAGGAGTATATTCAACAGAACAGAAGCTATAAAGAACATATACATATTGGGGCAGATTTTAAAACCTTGCACGTGTTTTTTGGGCATGATGACGTCAGACATACTGAAGGAGCTACTGAAACCAGAACAAGGCGTCTCATTACTATGGTAACAGTTGAGTTATTCATAGAAAGACTTGTAATTCAAGCGCCAAATTCAAACCAGCAGGTTCCACTGTTCCTAGCCGGTGGATCCATCTTTGTTCTGCTTGTAATAAGCGGGTGTTAAAATCATCACCCCGCCAGTTGGGGGTCAATTGTTCCAAAACGCATGCTCTTAGATCATCAAATGTATGTTGAAATTGAATACAGTGAGATGTTAATGGTGCTCTGAGGTGACTTGTAGAAATACAAGATTGATGTTCAATCAACCTGGTTTTGAAAGCTCTCTGGGTCTTCCCTATGTACCAAAGATTACATGGGCATTGTATTAAATAGATAACCCCTTTTGAGCAACATTGGTGAACTTCCTCAAGATAAAGATGAAATTGTGCCTTGAAAAAGATATCGATGAATTGTGAATCATTATATGGCACACTGTACAGGCACCACATGCTGTGTGTGCTCCAATATTAGTTAGTGTACTAATCTTTGATGTATCTGAATGCACAAGATAATCTTTCAAATTAAAACTCTGTGTGAAAGCGAATCTCGGTGTCTCCTTAAATTCATTATGAATTTGTAGAATATGCCAATTCCAATAGATAATTTGTTTCATTGTGTGGACCATAGATGAAAAGGGTAAAGCACAGTCAAAATCTCAGTTGATTCTGCAGAGCGTGGCAGAAACAACCAGTCTCTATGTGTAAATTTTGCACGGGTACAAGCTCATTTAATACACCATTTGTGGTAGCCTCTCTTTATAAATCGGTCACTTAATGTGATTGATTGATGAATAAATTCTTCAGAAGATGTACATAGTCGTCTCAGCCGAAAAAACTGGCTAAGATTATCTTGTACATTCAGATACATCAAAGATTAGTACACTAACTAATATTGGAGCACACTCTGCATGTGGTGCCTGTACAGTGTGCCATATAATGATTCACACTTCATCGATATATTTTTCAAGGCATGATTTCACCTTTATCTTGAAGAAGTTCATCAATTGTCACTCAGAAGGGATTATCTATTTAATATAATGCCCATGTAATCTTTGGTACATAGGGAAGACCCAGAGAGCTTTCAAAACCAGGTTGATTGAAAATCGATCTTGTATTTCTACAAGTCTCCTCACAGCGCCATTAACATCTCACTGTATTCAATTTCAACATACATTTGATGATCTAAGAACATGCATTTTGGAACAATTCACCCCCAACTGGCGGGGTGGCAATTTTAACACCCACTTATTACAAGCAGAACAAAGATGGATCCATCGGGTAGGAACGGTGGAACCTGCTGGTTTAAATTTGGTGCTTGAATTACAAGTCTTTCTGTGAATTCATTTGACTGTTACCATAGTAATGAGATGCCTTGTTCTGGTTTCAGTAGCTCCTTCAGTACGTCTGATGTCATCACGCCCAAAAAATGCGGGCTTTTTAAAGGGACAACTAGTTCAGGGCTGCCTCTGTCCCGATTATAGTGGAATCATATGAGACGCTTGATTCCGGAATAAAGGTTGGATTTGCTGTGACAAAATGAGCTAAGTATTTTGACATTTTGGCTTTTGATACAAAATTCACAATGGGCCGGATTTTATAAATTAGCGTGATCGCGTACTTTTGTTCGCGCACCAGGCGCGAACAAGAGTACACGGGATTTTAATAGATATGCACGTAGTCACGCATATCCATTAAAATCCGGGGTCGGCGCGCGCAAGGCTGTCCAAAATCGGCAGCCTGCGCGCGCCGAGCCGCGCTGCCTGCCTCCGTTCCCTCCGAGGCCGCTCCGAAATCGGAGCGGCCTCAGAGGGAACTTTCATTCCACCCCCCAGCACCTTCCCTTCCCTTCCCCTACCTAACCCACCCCCCCCAGGCCCTATCTACCCCCCCCTACCTTTGTCAGCAAAGTTACGCCTGCTGGAAGCAGGCGTAACTTTGCGCGTGTCGGCCGGCTGCCCCACTCCGAGTTCCAGTCCCGGGGGCTGGTCCGGAGGCCGTGGCCATGCCCCCGGAATGCCCCCGGGCCGAAACCACGCCCGCGGCGCCGCCCCGAAACGCCACGTCACTACCCGGCACGCCCCCGACACGCCCCCGACACGCCCCTCCATGCAAGTCCCGGGATTTACGCGCGTCCCGAGGCTTGCGTGCGCCGCCGAGCCTATGCAAAATAGGCTCGGTGCTCACAGGGGGGGTTTGGGGTAGGTTTTCGGGGGGTACGCGCGTACCCCTTTGAAAATGTACCCGAATATGTATATGTTCTTTATAGCTTCTGTTCTGTTGAATATACTCCTGAAGAAGTGACTGTTTAGTCGCGAAACGCTGTCGGGTTCATGTTTAAACTGCTGACGGGAACAGATGAACTAAAAAGTTTAACATTAGAATTTTGAACTGTTATTTGAAAGAACTTTAGATATAAAAGAACTTCTGTGATAAAAAAACACCGCAAGTGACGAGTAGACTGGACGGCAGTTTGTTATACTGCCGTTGCCAGGCTTGCTGATGCGGTTCCATCGCCAAAAAAGTTTAGGCTGAAAATATCTGTCACAGTATTAGAAATACTATACAGTGTCCTTTTGTTGTGTTTGGTTAGTAATTATAAACCTGCCCATGATTAAAAATCAAAAATTTAGGAGAAAAAGAATAATGACTTAATGTGTGACATGTCAAAAAGTGTTTTAATACCTCTTCACTGCTTTCCTTTAAAAGCCATGTCTGTATTGCGGAGTGTAATCACCACAAGAAACCCCCCATTTCATCATTTTCATGATAAGTTCCAATCACTGGCCCACCATCAAAACCTCACCCCAAGTTACTAGTTGCCCCTCTTACAGTGGTATCAATAGTTAACATATGAATTGTTGCACTGGAGGTAGATCCCTTGCCAGGTCCAGGATTGGTACAGCCCTCTGGTTGGACCCAGAGAGCGCCTGCCACCAGAAGGCAGAGCACACAAAGAGACAGAGGCTAGCTGGAGCTTTACCAATTACAGTACGATGTTTCCGCAGGTCAAGCCCCTGGGTTCCCAGACCACCTGGACTTAGGTAGGCCTCGAATGGTCTCCCAGAGAGGTAGCAGAGGAGTGTGCCCATCACGAGCAAGGGTGCGTGGCTGATATAGAGGTGATGGACCAGACCCGAACTGGAAGGCCCGGAGACCTCAGGGAGGTAACAGGTCAGGAAGGTTCTCCGGGCGAGACAGGCAGCGCCTGCAGGTCTAGTCAGGTTAAGGCTGCGGGTGGATTCCGAGCAGGTTGGTCTGATAGCCTCAGTAGGCAAAAGAGAGTGTCCGAGTGAAGCGCAAGGGTCAGAGCCAGAGTATCAGTCCAGAAGTGGTCAGCCAAAGCAGGAGTCAATACCAAGGTCAGTCCGAGCGTAGTCAAGGCAAGCAAGTTTCAGTTCCAGGCGGCAGATGAAGGGAATGGTCAGGCAGGCAGTGGTCAGTTCCAGGCAGCAGATAAGAGAATGGTCAGGCAGGTAGAGGTCAGTACCAGAGATCAGTCCAAGGAGGTACTACCTGAGTAGAATACAGGAACACACGGAGACTCAGGAACAAGGAGACGCTGGAACAAGGAGATGCTGGAACAAGGAGACACTGGAACAAGGAAATGCTGGAACACTGGGTTAGGCAAACTTAGAACACCATGATGTCAACCCGATGCAATGCTCGGTGGGTGCCTGCTGAACGAAGACTCCAGCCTCCACAGAAGAGAGCCAATGGGCAGAACGGTACTCCAGAAACGGACGCCCATGGTCGAGATCCGGGATGAGCATTCATCAGGTGGGAACGTAACGACCCGATTCTAAGACGAGGTCCTGGGGACAGGACCTCCTATTTATAGTCAGGCTAAGTGATATCATCACTTTTCATCCAGATCGGGTTTCCCACGCTTGGCCCTTTAAATAGCAAGACGTCAGCCTAAGGGCGGGGCCGAGGTGGCCAAAGACTCGGAGCCCCGGCGGGAGCTACACTGCAAGGCCTGCAGCATGGAGGAAGCCGGAGAGGGCGACGGTGAGTGACAGGGACGGCAGAAACTAGCGGCAGCAGCACCCATGGTTGAGGGTAGTGCGAGGTAAGCAGGCCCGGGCGCGGCACCCATGCGGCCGGGACGCGCAACATGAATGGTTTATAAAGAGGTTCTATCCCCTTCTCTCTCTCTCTCTCTCTCTCTCGCTCAGTGCAGGCACTATTTTTTAAAATTTATAACAAAATGATAAATCTAGGTGTTTGGTTGGTAATACAGTCAGAGGGTTGTAGCAAGAAATCATTCATTAGGTCTTCTGTTTATATGAGGTCTATTTGCAATATATTATTTCTTCTTCGGGGAAACAGGAAGACAGTTAAATTCCATGGCATTTCTGCATGACAAATAAAATGGAAACAAAATGTTATTTCATTGATACAATACCTCTACCTGACACCAAAGAATGGACCTCTTATCTTCAGAGAAATCCTGGAGGACACGTGAGAATATAAGCTCCAGTTTTTCATATATAGTGGGTATGCCCAGTCATTACAATTTATTGGCAAGAGGTAATTTCATTGATTTATGGCATTATTAAAGTTAAGCTGCAGGAGGATTCAGCAAAATTGTTTCTAGGATTGCAAATGCCTGATGAAATTTGTTTAGTAAAAATATTAAGATCCTCCTGGGACATCTTCTGGGAGCTAGGCAATATATAGGTCAACACTGGAAGTTTAGTACAATTGGAAAGTGTTTAGTATGAACTGATAATTTTCTTTGTTAGAGAAAACTACCAGAAGATATTGAAAATCTGGTCTTGATTTCTTAGCTTTTATTGAAAATAGGAGTCATAGGACTGATCCATTAGAATAAACCTTTAGAAAATCATTAATGTTGTTAGCAACTTAGGCCTAGATTTTCTAAGACACCGCAGCGTCATGAATCGCGCGGTACAGGGGGGCAGGGAGTGAAGCGGGAGGCGGGCCTGCGAAAGCCGGCAGCGATCGCACCTCTGCGGTGCGATTGCTGCCGGCTTTTGCACCCAATAGTGCCATCATAAAAGGTGGTGCTATTGGTCGCGGAATGGGCAGCGAAAAGGGTTCTTACCACCCCTTTTCACATGTGATCGCTTTGAAAAATGACTCCCATAGCCTGGTGAATATATACCCTTTTACAAATGTATAGGAATATTTTGACTGGAACTAGAAAATTCCTTGAAACTGATTTTGTTATCCTCACTGATTTGTTTCTATATTAATAGGATTTGATGATACTAGGCATGAAACAGAAAGAGGTGTGGTATTTCAGTTCAGTTTTTGAGGAATGAGGAGCTCCTGGTATGTTTATTTGAGAGTGATGCCTATTCCCCTCATGGGTCCATATTTTTGGAGGCTATTCTACCTGGTCTCATTTTAAAAGAAGAGATTCTGTTAAGGGTTTTGTTCTTTTTTGAGAGATGCTACTAGAATGGAAGCCTGGTCATTTTGGTGATGGCCATTCCCCTGATCTGGATACCAGGACACTGAAGCCCTGACAAAATTCTGTGTGGGAGAGAGACAGATTTGCAGGACAGTGACTCCACTTCAGAGAAGAATTTTGGCTGTGAAAGATTTAAACTGTTTTTGGTTTGGCAGAAGTTTATTTTGTCCACCTCTCCTTGCCTGGAGCTGGGCTGGAAGAGCATAGCTTTGAGCTTTGCCTCCAGACCCTTCCTTCTGAAAGGTCCAAGAAGAAGCAAAGAAACCTGAAGACCCTCAGCATGATCTTCAGCCCCAGGGACACAGGAACAGGTTGGGTAAATGGACTAAACATCTGTAGAATTTTTCTATGTTCTATGGGGACCCCTGTGCAGAATATGATTTCCCCTAGGTACTGGACTCTTATATGATAAGGGAACCTGAGCCAAAGACAATTGCACAGCAGGACACAGACAATCAGCTGTAATATCATTTATTCATAATTGGCCATTGAGTTCAATTTTTTTTTTTTTTTTATGCATTTCAAAATTACACATGATATAACAATGTGAGGAAATTAAAAGGTGATACATCAAATAGAAATCAAAGTATTAATTTCTTCCAATATAATCTTGTAAGATTATTATTATTACAATATTATACCACCCTTAAAGTAAAGGTATGCATGGGGGAGTAATAGCTACATAACATGGAGCGAAAAAATAGGAAATAAAGTAAAAAGTATATACTAAGATAGCCTACACAATTGCCATATGTACTGATCAGTTCGCATTTCGGTGAGCATTCAAAAATAATTTTAACTGTGAGGGTTCAAAAAAGATATAATCATTGCCCTGATACTTTATATAGCATTTGCATGGATAACGAACTGTGAATTTAGAACATATCACTAGTGCCTCAGATCTTAAACTTAAGAATTTCCTTCGCCTTTCTTGAGTGGCCTTAGTAATGTCAGGGTACACCCACACTTTTTGGCCATAAAGTAATTCTGTACTATTTCTAAAGTGCATCCGAAATATGTTATTCTTCTCAGCTATAAAGACGAAAGTCACTAGTAATACTCCTCTTTTTGTGATTATTTCTTCTTGCGATATTTCCAAGAAATCAGTCGCATTCAGCTGTCTCGATTCTTCCAAATTTCCTTGGTCTTTTCCAGCTTTCCTTTACAGCAAAAAATAAGCTTTTGTGATTAATGGGAGTTCTTCCTTCGGAATCTTTAACTTTTCAATTAAATAATTTTTTAATAGTTCCGTAGGTGATATCTAGGAAATAATAGGAACATTCACCACTCTTATATTTGTACTCTGTTGAGTTCACTTTTAAAGAACCAGTAAACTCTTAATTGAACACCCAGTTCTGTGTCCAGTGAATATGACCCTGCAGCAACACAGCATCACAGAATACAAAAAAAATTACACACAAGGTTTTGAGTAAAGCACAGCACCACATGGACCATGAGCATCAGCTTCTCCCAACAGAAAGGAGCCACACCTTGGGGATAAAGGATGAGAGTGAAGAAAATCAGTGTAGACAGTCCCAAATATAAAACTCTTTGGTGTGCCCTTGGAAAAGTGACAATCCAAACAAAAGGGTTACATGTTCTATGTGCTTTTGAATATTGGCCTCTGCATGCCTTGGTATGTTCATGTCACTGCACTTGCTTCCTTATCTCTCACTCAGTATCTTGGGATATTAATACCTCTCTTCATACTACCTCATAACGCATCTGCACCTTGGATTGTTCATGCCACTGTTGTTGGTTTACATTGTCCCTCTTATGGTGTCTTGGTGTCTTCATGCCACTATGTTTTGTTCTCTTTGCCCCTCTCACAGTACCTTGGTGTCATCTAGCCACCATTGTTGGTGATCTTTGTCACCCTTTTGAAATATTCATGCTACAGTTTATGCTTACTGCTTCTTCATGGTCTTTGGTGTTTATGCCACTGTTCTACCACTTTTCTCCTCTGTTGTTGCCTTGGGAAGTTCATGTCACATATGGTGGTGCCTCTTGCTCCTCTTTTGGTGCCTTGCATCTTTCATGTCACTGCTTTGCTTCTTTCATGATGCTTTGAGGTATTTGTTCCACTATTCAGCCACTTTGCCCCTCTCTTGGTATTGTGGAGTTTTTGTGAAGCTCTTCAATTAATTATTCCTCTTACTGTGCTTGTGAGATGCTACTTCCTCTGTTGCTTATATCTGCTTCCTAGTTTGATAAAACTGGAATGAATCAAAAACAATTTTAAAGTTCAAAATAGAAAGTATTGCTTCCTACATAGACTTTAAAGTAAAATGTCAAATATATATATATATATGTAACATGGAATGTCAATAAATGGCAAATGAAGCAAAATTATGACAAGAAACAAAATATTTTTTTTCATGCATACCCTTAAAAACAAAAAATGTTTCCTTTGCGAAGAGTTAAGTAAAAATATCTTTGCAGGTTTCATATCATTGGAAAACTCTTCTGAAAAAAAATGTCCCTTTATTATGCAGACAAAATGCAAACTCCTTGTTGCCAAAAGGATTGCTTTAACCATTTGACAATATGCTTTAGAATGCAGGACTTGCCAGCACTTTTATAGGGTCATTCATCAAAATGTGATATGACATTAAAGCATGTGATAACATGTTAAAGACATAATGCATGCAATAATCATGTTACTGCATGGCGCAAATGCAAATTTTTTAAAGGGATGGGATTGGGGAGGTGTTTGGGCAGTATTAATTAAAATGAGGGCCATTATTGCACTGTCAAATAGCATAGCACATGTTATTGCATGTTTTTAACACTGGACATAACTATACCCTTTTTCCTAGCTTTATGCCTGAAATGGCCATAATGCAATTTGTCTTAAAAATTGCAAATTGCATTTTGACCTAGGAGAGAGAGAAGGAGAGTGAAAGAGAGGGAGAAAGAGAAAGAGCACCTCTGGGGAGAGTCTCATAGTATTCAACTATTTACATCTCTACCGGAGGGCTGGCTGATAGCTCGAGGTGTAGTGTTGGTGGTAGTTTAGGTTTTAGGGGCTAGTTTGACATGCAGAGTGAGATGTACGAACAGCACAGTACACTTCGGTGAATATTTGATGCCATTTGGAATGAGAAATTTCTCACAAAGTTGAGATTTCTACTATGTTCTGTCACCCTAGCTTGATAGTACCCTGTTACAGAGTCCATCAAGCTAGGGTGGGAGAACATTGTAGAAATATCATCATTGTGAGACTTTCCTTGTTCCAAATGATGTCAAATCTTCACCAAAGTGTACTGTACTGTTCGTATATTTCACTCAGCATGTAAAACTGGCACCTAAACTCTAAACTGCCACAATAAATAGTTGACTGCTATAGAGGCTTATAAAAACTCTCAATCTCTCTCTCTCTCTCTCTAGTTTATGGCCATATTGTTCCTCAACTCAGAGCAAGATGTCAGTAAAAACCAATTGCCTCAATGCAGTAGTGCTTATTTTAAAAACACACTATGAAACTGCCACATTTAATTACAATATACCTGTTTGCTGCATAAATGAAAGCTCATTTAACGTTGATTTTAAAAGTCTAAAATAGCTAACATTGAATGTATACTATTAACATTACTAGTTGCTGTAGGTTTCATATAAGGTATAAAGCAAAATCTGAATAAACCACAAAATGCATTTATTAACTAGTTCTGATGGCATAAGAAACCTAGCTATATGTTTTTTCTTCTACTATTGACTAAAGAAAGTTTGAGAAATATATATTATTTATACAGTCCAACTTAATGCATTTTACATGAACCAAATCCAATAAAAAAAAACCCTTACTTTAAACTGCTTATGGGTCTGTTCATGTAAGACAAATGCTAAATTTCTTCAGAGTAGAAAGAGAGCGACAGAGAGAGAGAGAGAGAGATTTTCAACATTTCACACATTATAATCAAACTCCTATCTGGCATCTTAAAATGGATTTAGATGCTTGATCAATTAGGAGGATCAGAGAAATATATTCCTGGAAATTCACAGTATGCATAACCTAGCTGTAAATCGCAGGAATGAAAATATTATAGAAAAAAAAAAGAATATTATAGTTGTTTCTGGTAGTGGCTCTTTTGCACTGACAGGAAAAATCCATCATTTTTCTTTTAATGGCAGAGGTGCCAGATGAATCAAATTAAAATGTATTTTAATTGCTTTCTATGAATAATCATTATTCACTGTGAAATAAATGTCTATAAATATTTACCTTGACATGAATGTAACCACATTTTCTTAGGATATTCAGACAGATTTAAGCTGTCATGGTTTAATAACTAATTTTTCTGATTTGTTTTCCATCATGTATAAAACAAACTCAGTGTTCTGCTACATCTGTGAGAGTTTTTCTCAAAGGTCTTCTTCTTCACCACATACATGTTATGAAACCACATCTTCAAGTGTTAGTTATAAAGATCAAGAGGGAACATTTTTATTTTTTCATGTAGCTGCTGTCAGCTTCAAAACAAATTCAAGTGATGTACTCATAACATCATTGCTGCTATACTTTTATTTCAGCAAACTTGGGAAAAAGCAATTTATAATACCTTCAGAGTCTCTTGCCATTAACTTTTTTCCATCTCCTGGTCCACTATTAATAATAATTTTGTATAGTCTATCTAGGGCTTCTGTTTTCTGTTTTTAACTGATAAACAGCAATAAGATACCCACACTGCAGCAAAAAAAAAAAAAAAAAGTCTTTATTGGAAAAATACCACATCCCCTAGTACTCTGTCACACCTCCCTTGTCTGCTTGAATACTGCGCACTGATTTTGTGCTTTTTCTCTGCTGAGAACTTCTCAGCTGCACATGTTTTTAGCAGCTCGTGGGCTTCTATTTCCTTCATCATCCTGTTGGCTCTGCAAAACAGCTGTTCCCAAAGGTGAGCATTAGATCTGGTGGTAATAGGACAGAAAGAACAAGTATAGGGATTTTGAGAGTGGTATGGGTAGGGAGGAGAGAAAATTGAGGACAAGCTGATAGGGAATGAATGGTATCATGGGGAGTGAGGGAAAGAGTTCTGGAGCTAGGGTCGTGTGGGAGAAGAGGACTAGGTGGGGGATGTGCATCAGCTGGCAACTGGGGAAATGTGAATATTGTTTTGCTATGGCAATGCAGTAGTATAATGGAAATGCATGTATTTGATTCATCCAAATAAGATACCCAGCAATAGTATCTGAACCCTAAAAACACTCATAAACATCATTTTTTGTACCCTTAGTTAGTCGTAAAGCAAACACCTAAAACCTAAAAATAAAGCCCCAAATTATGTTAGGGTATCTAGTGGGAAGAGCATATGTTGAACCCCAAAATAGTAAGGACCATGCTGGGATCGATGTAATTATATAGATGAACATGTAAAATATATTATCTGGTACAAATCTAAATAAACTAATTACAGTCAATCTCATCAGATATGAAAAGGTAGTGAAAAAGAAAACAAGGCATTTATTGCTTTAGTCTCTCAAGCCCAGATGTGGGTGATTTTGTTTCATTTCACACAGAACTGGCACCTCACTGTTCACTGAAGGGATTATAGATGGTCTCAAATCAGAGAGACTGCTTCCATGCCTGATTTCCCTGGGTCTTAGCTCATAATTTACCACACACTCCTGGCAATCATGTAAACATTAGATTCACATTTAGCAAAATCCAATTGCAAATTACTTCACAGATATGTGGATTATCACAGGCAAATTCAGAAGCTAAAGGTATTAAATCAACACATGAAAAATGAAATATATGTCAGACTAAAAAAAAAAAAAGTCCATCCAACTCAAAATCATTACAGAAGAACAGGTGGAAGATAAAATGGATTTAAACAAAAGAATATTGCTTGATTATACTACTGTGTACCTTGCTGAGTACAAAGAAAGCAATAGGATGTAACGGGATGAGTACTAGAAATTAGCTCAGAAGATTCATTGTAGTACAGGGAATCATATACAGTGAAAAGTTCAGTTCTCCTTTGATCTCTGTTACTGCTAAGTAAAAGGTTCATTCACCAATCTCTTTACTCCTATTTCCCCCCCCCCCCCCCCCCCCCCCCCCGAGCTTAGACCAGGTGACCTCAAATCAATTGCTAATGGTAGGGTCTGACCACATCAGATGTCAATCAAGCCTCTCATAGAGTAGAACAAACAACTTTCAATAAGTAGGATACTTCTCTTTCCTCTAGGCAAGGCAATTATTTTCTGGATAGCTGAATCATTGAGGACATAATGACTATGACATGATGCCTTCAAAGGCCTTTCTTTTTGATTATATCTGGATGGAGATTTCTAAATTGTGTTTTGATCTGTAAATAGATTTGTTATATTAGGTGTAAACAGTAGGAAGCCCCAATTAGGGAGTAATGTTTTGCAGTCCTGGTTTTTATCAGCTTTCTGCTGGTTATTAGCTCTACATCATTGTTTTGTTTGAGTGCCAAGCCCTTTTCTCTAGAATCTGTAATGGATGATTTTTAATGCAAATAAATGAAGGTGGCAGTCCAAACCATCAAATACTAAAAAATCCCAGAAAGGTTCGGCACAAATTTGAACTTGTCCAACCTTTTGAAAGTTTTCCAAATGTATTGTTTTAACAAAATCTTAGGTAGTAGCTTTACAAACAAGGAAGCAATTCAAGTTCACGGTCCCTGGACTGCATCAGGCTGGACCATAATCTGCAAAAATTAAAATAATAGATTAAGGGGACAAGTCTAATAGGCAATGCACAATGGACAATCAGATGTAAATATATAAAAAATGTGGTTAGAAAGACAAAAAGCAAATCTCAATTTTAAGCACTTTAGAGATGCAGATTAACAGCAGTAGCTTGACAGCGTATCTGAATGTATTTCTGGTATGAGCAAATAAATACGGAGCTATAAACTGCACCAAAAGGGCAATCACATGACCCAGTACTGTCAACCATACAACATAAAAGGAAGTCTAAAAATGCAAAACATACACGTCAACTATGTGAAAGAACTTGTGCATAATATAGTCAAATTATAGAAAATATGAAATTACCAAAAAGGGAAATCAGCTTAGCACAAAGTAATAGACAAACCAGAGCACATATAAATAATACTATATTAATAGAAGGGATAACAGCAACATACATACAGGCAAATACTTACAAAAGATTAGTTGATTTGTACATTTTACCTTTCATTGATTCAAATGATAGAAATTCATCAGTCATATCAAATTTGCAGTTAATTCCTCCGACTGTGTATGTAATACCACCCCCGCCAACCCACCCCAAACACCAAACCCACCATGAGTTGAATGTGTCCATCTACTAGGGATGTGAATCATTTTAGGACGATTAAAATTATCGTCCGATAATTTTAATATCGTCTTAAACCGTTATGGAACACAATACAATAGAGATTCTAACGATTTATCGTTATAAATCGTTAGAATCGTGAGCCGGCACACTAAAACCCCCTAAAACCCACCCCCGACCCTTTAAATTAAATCCCCCACCCTCCCGAACCCCCCACCAATGACTTAAATAACCTGCGGGTCCAGCGGCGGTCCGGAACGGCAGCGGTCCGGAACGGGCTCCTGCTACTGAATCTTGTTGTCTTCAGCCGGCGCCATTTTCCAAAATGGCGCCGAAAAATGGCGGCGGCCATAGACGAACACGATTGGACGGCAGGAGGTCCTTCCGGACCCCCGCTGGACTTTTGGCAAGTCTTGTGGGGGTCAGGAGGCCCCCCCCAAGCTGGCCAAAAGTTCCTGGAGGTCCAGCGGGGGTCAGGGAGTGATTTCCCGCCGCGAATCGTTTTCGTACGGAAAATGGCGCCGGCAGGAGATCGACTGCAGGAGGTCGTTCAGCGAGGGTTCCGGCGCCTCGCTGAACGACCTCCTGCAGTCGATCTCCTGCCGGCGCCATTTTCCGTACGAAAACGATTCGCGGCGGGAAATCGCTCCCTGACCCCTGCTGGACCTCCAGGAACTTTTGGCCAGCTTGGGGGGGGGCCTCCTGACCCCCACAAGACTTGCCAAAAGTCCAGCGGGGGTCCGGAAGGACCTCCTGCCGTCCAATCGTGTTCGTCTATGGCCGCCGCCATTTTTTGGCGCCATTTTGGAAAATGGCGCCGGCTGAAGACAACAAGATTCAGTAGCAGGAGCCCGTTCCGGACCGCTGCCGTTCCGGACCGCCGCTGGACCCGCAGGTTATTTAAGTCATTTGGGGGTGGGGGATTTAATTTAAAGGGTCGGGGGTGGGTTTTAGGGGGTTTTAATGTGCCGGTTTTGCGATTTTACGTTTTTTTGATTTTTCACACGATTTTTCACGATTTTTCACGATATTTTACCCCCCCAAACGGCAACAATACGATTCCCTACCCCTCCCAGCCGAAATCGATCATTAAGACGATCGAGGACACGATTCACATCCCTACCATCTACAGTTCTAGATATACAGAGTCTTATTCTCCCTATTACAGCTTTCTCTCTCCCTCGCTCTCTCTCTGTTAGATTACCTTAAAAAAATTAACTGGGTATCTTACATGATTGATGGTTCTTTAAAAATGTATTCATAAATTAACAAGATGCAGGATGCAGTGAGCTAAGAAACAGGGAAGCCACAGTTCAAATCACACTGACACTTTTTGTGACCTTGGGCAAATTACTTCACTTTCCATTGCTTCAGTCACAATAACCATTTTCAGGTGAATTTAAAAAGCCTTGTTGCACACCAAAACCAGGAGATTCACACACAAGTTGGGCCGGCGCAGGCTGAGCAGATTTTAAAAGTCACCTGAGTATGCGTGTACATGCCGCTACACGCACAAATCAAAAGTTCCCAAAAAAAGGGGTGGGGTGTGAGCTGGGTCTGGGAGGGACTTGGGCATTCCTGGATTTCACATTGTGCACAAGCCCATGCCAGGCTCTCCTGCTGTGCAACTTTACTTCTGCTATGGATGATGTGCAAGCTATAAAATAAAGACACATAGATTGATGGGGTTTTAAAGGTCAGGCCTAACAGGGGAGAAGGGAGGCTAGTAAACTAAGGGGGGTTTATAAGTCGTGTTCCTTACCTGGGTGAACTTGGAATGAACTGGTAAAATTGTAACGGCGGTGCATGTATCTTTTAAAATCCCACCGCTTATGCAGAAGAAGCAGCATTTGCATGCACATGCGCACATGATCAGGGTATTTAATACCAAGCATGGATTTACATGCATATAGTATAAAATGGCCATGTCACTGAGAGCGGGCTGACAAATGTGCACACATGTACATCCATGTGCTTGTTTAAAAGTTTCCATCTCTATGCGTGAAAAACTTTTGCTTATCATGGAAATATTTTACCCCCAAAAATACACTATAATGAAATGAGCAGTTTTGAATACATAAATTTGCAAATTCATGCAAAGCAGCACATCCATAATTAATGAAAATAAAATAATGCATCCTGCTTCAAATAGTGCAAGCGATGTTATTTCCTAAAAAGTTAAGCTACAACTCTTAACTCTTGAGTTGTAGCTTACTAGGGATGTGAATCGTTTTTTGACGATTTAAAAAAATCGTCAGATATTTTTTAAATCGTCAAAAATCGTTAAGAGTTGCGATACAATAGAAATTCCCTCGATTTATCATGAAAAATCGTAAATCAGGGGAGGGGGGAGGGCGGGAAAACCGGCACACCAAAACTAATCCCTTATCTTCCCCCACCCTCCCGAAAACCCCCAAAACATTTTACGAGTACCTGGTGGTCCAGTGGGGGCACGGGGACCGATCTCCCGCTCTCGGGCCATCGGTGCCATTTTGGTTGCCACTCAAAAATGGCGCCGATGGCCCGATAAAAAAAAAAAAACCCCCGACCCTTTAAAAATGACCCCTTAGCTTCCCCCACCCTCCTGAGGCCCCCAAAACATTTTAAAATTAACTGTTGGGCTAGTGGTAGTCCCGGGAGTGATCTCCCATTCTCTGGCCGTCGGCTGCCACTCATAAAGATGGCGCCGATGGCCCTTTGCCCTTACCATGTGATAGGGTATCCGTGCCATTGGCCGGCCTCTGTCACATGGTAGGAGCATGCGTTGAGGTCTTCCGGCAGATCTCGAGCCACAATCTCACCCATTATGCGTCCGGAGAGACGGAAGATGGCCTTAAGATTACCATCTTGCTAACCTACTTCCTGGGCTAAAATCTGAAACTCCATTGCATAATCTGACAAGAAGCGAGCCCCCTGACGAAGTTGCAGCAGATCAGACGTAACCGTAGCCACTCGGGTGGGCTCATCAAAGGCCTGGTGAAAGTTTGTGATGAACTGTTGTAAATCCGTTAGCGAAGAATCATGGTTTTTCCAAAGGGAGAAGCCCATATCAAGGCTTTCCCATCGAGCATTGACAGAATATATGCCACTTTCACCGCATCCGAGGGAAATTGCCGAGGCAACAAAGAGAACCATACAAAACATTGGTTCAAGAAGCCGCAGCAGGTTCTTAAATCACCAGTGTAGTGGGAGGGTGCTGGCAGCTGGGTCACCAACGAGTCTTGGCCTGTAACATCATCTCCCAATATTTAATAGGAAGAAGGCATATAAAAAATACCGCTGAAATTCTATACATAGCTCATGCCTATGTTAATGCTTCCTTAAACTCCTGGTAAAAATGTACTCACCACTCTCTTTATATTTTCTCTAAAGTTTATCTTGAAATGTCCTTATTATAATGATGGTTTTTGGAGAATATGAGTTGACGGATTATGTATGCAGTTCAGATGAAATGATATAAATTTATGTTATATAGAAAATAGGGATGTAAATCGTTTTTTGACGATTTAAAAAAATTGTCCAATATTTTTTAAATCATCAAAAATTGGTACAGTGCGCGATACAATAGAAATTTTCACGATTTATTGTGAAAAATCGTTACTCCCGTTAGTGTCCACTAACGGGAGTTATTTGAGGGGAGAGCGGAAAAACCGGCACACCAAAACAACCCCTAAACCCACCCCGACCTTATAAAACTAATCCCTTACCTTCCCCCACCCCCACCCCCCGAACCCCCCAAAACCTTTTATGAGTACCTGGTGGTCCAGTGGGGGCGCGGGGACCGATCTCCCACTTTCGGGCCATCGGCGCCATTTTGGCTGCCACTCAAAAATGGCACCGATGGCCCGATTAAAAAAAACCCACCCGACCCTTTAAAGATGACTCCATAGCTTCTCCCACCCTCCCGATCCCCCCAAAACATTTTTAAATTACCTGGTGCTCTAGGGGTGGACCCGGAAGCAATCTCCCGTTCTCGGGCTGTCGGCTGCCAATCATAAAGAAGGCGCCGTTGGCCCTTTGCCCTTACCATGTGACAGGGTATCCGTGCCATTGGCCAGCCCCTGTCACATGGTAGGAGCACTGGCTGGCCGGCGCCATCTTTAAAGATGGCCACCACCATCGTAAAGATGGCGCCGGCCATGCAGTGCTCCTACCATGAGACAGGGGCCGGCCAATGGCATGGATACCCTGTCACATGGTAAGGGCAAAGGGCCATCGGCGCCATCTTTATGAGTGGCAGCCGACGGCCCGAGAACGGGAGATCGCTCCCGGGACCACCACTAGAGCACCAGGTAATTTAAAAATGTTTTGGGGGGATCGGGAGGGTGGGAGAAGTTAAAGGGTCATCTTTAAAGGGTCGGGTGGGTTCTTTTTTAATCGGGCCATCTGCGCCATTTTTGAGTGGCAGTCAAAATGGCGCTGATGGCCCGAGAGCGGGAGATCGGTCCCCGTGCCCCCACTGGACCACCAGGTACTCGTAAAAAGTTTTGGGTGGGTTTGGGGGTAGGGGAAGGTAAGGGGTCAATCTTAAAGGGTCGGGCCTCACTAAAAAAAAATTAACGATGTGAATCAGAACAGATTCCGATTCACATCTCCAGCGATCAGATTTTTTTCTCCCTCTAGCCGAACCCGATCATTAAGACGATCGGGCACATGATTCACATCTCTAATAGAAAATTAATATAGAAAATTAATGTATAGAATAATCCATTGAGGAAAAAGGATATTGTTAACATTTCGATTAATAATGATAAAGAATTTTAAAAAATAATAATACCCTCAAATGCAGCCCTCTGCCCACCCACCCTCACCGCCTATTGAGGCAGGCCCAAGTTGAAATGTTAAAATGAAAAAATTTGTAAATGCATAGCGATGTTCTACCCTCTTTCCTACCGATCCCCTTTTTTGAACCTCCCACCATAACCAAAGACCTACACGAATATCAAATAATCCCATGTGTCCCCCCAAACCCTCTCCCCATACCCCATTTCCAAAACTATTATACCCTAGTGGTCTAAGATGGCTCCCTCCCCCATCCCCCTTATCTCATTTATTTATTTATTTATTTATTTATTTATACATTTTTCTTAGTAGTTGTGTAACAGAAAAATCAATGTGAACGTTATACATTTTCTTAGCAGTTATGCAACAATAAAAAACAATTTGAATAATATCAGAAATAAGCATATCAAGTCCAGAGATCATTATTAGGTTGGAAGAGGAGGGTATGCAGTTCAGGGTGAAGAGAATGTATTAAGAGGTTTATAACTGAGAGTTCAGTTGAGAGTTGGAATGATCAGACGTCTGAGGGTCAGTGTAGAATTTGCGGAACATTAGTGTTTTTAGGTCCATTTGAATATTTTTAGGTCATGTTGGGTTCTCAGGAATTTAGGTAAGGTGTTCCAAAGTTTAGGTGAAGCAATTGAAAAGGCTCTTTCTCTTGTGTTTGCCAGATGTGCATCTTTGATAGGGGGAATGTTTAGGTAACCTGAGTTATTAAAGCGTAGGTTTCTTGGAGGATTTTGAGGGAACATATTTAGGGTGTTAAGACCTTGATGATCATTGTTTAGAATTTTGTGGATTATGGTCATTGATTTGTAAGCAATACATGAGGTAATAGGGAGCCAGTGAAGTGAGGTCAATATTGGTGTTATGTGATCATTTCTTTTAGTTCCAGTTAGGACTCTGGCGGCTGAGTTCTGCAGTATTTGGAGTGGTTTGAGGGATAAAAAAGGGATTCCAATTAGTAAGGAGTTGAAATAGTCAAAGGTGGAGAAGATAAGAAGTTGAAGTACAGTTCTGAAATCATAGGGATTGAGAAATGGTTTAAGGTGTCTTAGGGTTAGGAGTCTGTGGTATCCTTCTTTAGTTTTATTTGCTATGTGGTTCTTGAAAGAAAGTTCTTTATCAATGATAACTCAGAGGTTCCTGGTGTGGGTGGTAGGGAGTATAGTTATCATTTGTTTGTCAAGTATTGTCAGGGGTGGCGGAGTTGGATTGGGTTTTTTATCCATGAGTATTATTTCAGTTTTGTCAAAGTTGATTTTGAGTTTCAGGGAATTTAGGAGATGTTTGATTGAGAAGTAGTTCTCATAAATTTTTGATTGATTGAGAAGTAGTTCAATTGATTCAATTGATTGAGAAGATGTTTGATTGAGAAGTAGTTCTCATACATTTTATTCTCCTCTCTCACGCTACCCTATTTTTTCCCTCTCTTCTCCTATCTCCCTTACCCCTCTCCTCTTTCTGGCCTGCTCCCATTCCCCTGCCCCCTGTTCATTATAATTCCTCCTTCTTTGAGTTACCTGTAAACCGGCGTGATGTGCCATACGAACGTCGGTATATTAAAAGTTGTTAAATAAATAGACCCTGGTGATCTAGAGTGGCCCCAACCCCAACCCCCCAGACCCCTACTTAAAAGAAGACTCATTGGTGGTATAAGGTCAGTTCAGAGAACCCCCTAGCTCTGGCCAGTCGATACCTTATTCAAAATGGTGCCGACCAGCCTTTACTCCTATTATGTGATTGGGAAAAGGTCAGTTGACCCTATTTTGGAATATGGCGTCAACCAGCTCAAAATTAGGGAGCACTGTGGGCTGTCCTAAACAACCAAGTATTATTTTATGTAGGGGCATTTAGGGGTGGGTTTTGGGTGCCAACCTAGACCACCAGGGCCTAAAGTGTTTTGGAAGGATGGAACAGAGGGAGGGTATTTAGGGAAATCTGCCACCAGCAGGGTCCTTGGTTGGGGTGGGTAGATTTCAAAAAGTGGAGATATGAGGGAAGGGGACTGGAGAGTTGCCTAACAATGTGAAATATTTTTTTACTTTTACTTTTTGACTTGGTGCTGCTTCGATAGGTAGCAGGGGTGGGCTGGGTAGGATTCTGCACAGCCCCCAGGGGAACTGGTATTTTGAGAGGGTGTCATTATTTTTGTGCCACAGATCCCTTTATGAGACCACCTGAAGACATTGAGATGTACATTAGTATCCTAATATCCCCTTGAATAAATAGCTACACCATTTGAAATGTGATAAAATGATGTGGCTGATTTTTTTCTAACTCTGACATGAAGGAATCATAATAGTCATATAATGTCTTTGTTATGAACCCTACGGGAGGCTCCTTACCTTTTCCTGGAGGCCGCTCCAAAGCTGGGGTCTCACCTATGAACTATCCAGGATTTGCTCCAGGACCTGGGAGGCCTCTATGTTCTTAGGGCCTGCCTGAGGCTGCTTGTGTTTGCATGGACTTCCTGGTTTGAGCCACGCCTTTCTCCCTAGGGGCCGGCCCGCAGCATTCCTCCATAGTTATAGGGCCAGCTCGGTGTGGGCCTTCCAAACTCCTCCCAGGGAGTTACCTGTCTGCAGCCCTATAAAAGGGCTTCAACTTCCAGTCAGCCTTGCCTTGCATTGGAGTTACTTCACTCTGGAGGCTCCTGCCTACCAGAGCTCCGTCAGGTCTTTTTATCTTCTCCATGGAGTTCCTTGTCTCGTCTGTTCCTTGTCATGCCATGTCTTCATGCCTGAGGTCCTCGTCCAGGTGTCCTGGTGTCTCGTCTTGATCTTCTGTTTCCTGATGTTCCTGTTCCCTTGGTGGTTTGCTCCTGTGTTGTCAGCACTCTTGAGCCTTCTGGTCCTGTCGGTCCTGTTCCCTCAGACGACGTCTTTCCCGGTTTGAGAGGCCTGCAGGTGGACTGGTGTCCTGTGATCCTGAGCCGTCATGTCCTACCAGCATTTGTGGTGATTCGGGCGACATCTGGCTTCGTCATCGGAGTCCCACTTTGACTGGTTTCTTCCCTGCGCTCATCCCGTTTTCAGCATGGTCTGTGACCAGCCTCCTTGGGCTGTGTAGGGCGCGCAGTGGGACAGGGTAGTCTGTGACCAGCCCATTGGGTCCGCCCATGAAGGTGGGGTGTGTAGGGCGCCCTGAGAGACAGTGCCAATGTCTTCCTTCCCAGCTTCTTGTCTCGTCTGGACTTCGTCAAGTTCCTCGTCTCTGATGCCATTGCATCAGCCCTGGTGTCATGTCTTCATCTGCGATGCCATAGCATCGACCTTGGTGTCATGTCTTTGTGTCAAGGCCCGTCTGCCCTCGACCTCAGGCCAGGCCTGCTGCTCCATGCCAATCCAAGCGGCAGGTCCGAAAGGGCTCGGAGTGGTTGGAGGACCATTCACTTTACAACATCATCATGTTGTTGGCGTTGGGAACTTGCCGGCCTGGTGGAGGGTAAGACCGTCAGCCATGCTGGAACATGCCATCAACCCTCGGTTCAGTCCTGGATCTGTCTGGGGTCGGGCTGAGGACCATGGGCACACTAAAATACCCCGTACATAACAGTCTTTTTTTGATTTTAATGAACAATCAATTCACAAATGCAGTTTAAAACATATGAAAGGAATTTAATGATCATAGTACAATGAAATTCCACATAATAAACATAATTAACTGCTATTAATCAAATTTACTTAGGTAATAGCCACTGCTATTAATTGCATCAGTAGCATGGGATCTTCTTGGTGTTGGGGTACTTGCCAGGTTTTTGTGGCCTGGTTTGGCCTCTGTTGGGTTGGGCTTGATGGATCCTTCGTCTGACCCACCATTGCAATTTCTTATGTTCTTATCATATAACACAAACGACTGTGAAAATTAAACTATTATATTTGCATTCACACACACACATACATACTCAAAACAACAAACTGTCTGTTGATGTGTCACAAACAATTCACATACTGTATGAATTACAATGTGCTCTGGGATATGCATATAGGGGCAGATTTTCAAAGCCCTACGTGTGTAAATCCAAGAGGATTTACTAGCATAGGGGGGTTACACATGCCTGGCCTATTTTCAAAAGGCCCAGCAGCGAGCGTAAAGACCCAGGATGCAAGTAAGTCCCGGGACATGAAAAAAGGGGTGAGGGAATGGGCGGTGCATGGGCGGTCTGGGGGTGGGGTGGGGCGGGGCTGGAGCCTCCAAGCACAGCGGCCATTTGCCGCTGTGCCCGGGATTGCGGGCTGGCCATTGGCCGGCGTGCGCAAATTGCGCCTGCCCAAGGCAGGTGTAACTCGGTAAGATTAATTTTTTAGGGGGGATTTAGCTTAGGGCTGGGGGGGCGGGAGAGTTAGGGGAAGGAAAGGAGGGATGAGGGGTAGGAAAGTTCCCTCTGAGGCTGCTCTGATTTCGGAGCGGCCTGGGAGGGAACGGAGGAAGACAGTGCTGCTTGGCACGCGCAAAGTGCACAATTGTGTACCCGCTTGCACATGCCAACCCCTGATTTTATAACATGTGCGTGGCTGCGCGCGCATGTTATAAAATTGGGCGTACTTTTGTGCATGCCAGGTTGCGCGCACAAATGTACGCCCACGCATATGTTTTAAAATCTGCCCTACAATTATTGGAGAACACGTTTCATTCTACTACATCAAACAATGTATCACTTATAAGCAAATGTAATATTGTATATAACTGAAGAGTAGCTAATATCCCAAGGCAACTAACAAATGTTGAGGTTGATGATTTGTGTCCAAGTCATCCATGACATTTTATTTACATTGTATTACCTATGCATTAGTTGCTTTGCATACTTTAGGCAATTGTATGCATGCAAATGCATACAATTATAATTATATAATTATAATAGGGGTGAATATTTATTTAAAAAACACACATCTTTAGATAAATGCCTGTTGTGGCTTAATAAATCTAGTCCTGACTCCTGAGTTGTTTATACCTGAGGCAATGGAGGGTAAAGTATGTAACTTAGACAAAGTCACACTGATTGGCAGTTGAATTTCCATTCTGGTTTCCTTCATTCAGAGCCTATTGCTCTAACCACTAGGTTCCATAAAGCATTCAATTCTGCATGAGGTCTACAAGTTCAGTGACAATCTGTTGTTTAGTAAGTTTAAAACATGGTTATTTGAATAAGCCTTTGAATAGATTTTACCCAGTTTATGGTTTTATTTGGAATTTGATGGCACTGTCATGTTGAATGTTGTATACTACTGATTTAATGTTAAATTTGTTATTGTACTTTGTAATTATTTATATTGATTTCTTATTTTTGTGAGGATTTTTATCATGTTACCTATTTATCTATGTGTTCATATATTATTTTTAAGGTAGCTCTTTTCATTTTCCTATGATAGAAGGCTGAGATATAAATATGTAAACAATAAATAATTAAAATAAAACAGTAGGAACTAGTGTTGTATTATTTGGGGTCCAGGGGTGGTGGAGGGG
The DNA here is from genome assembly GCF_901001135.1 of Rhinatrema bivittatum. Taxonomy (NCBI): domain Eukaryota; kingdom Metazoa; phylum Chordata; class Amphibia; order Gymnophiona; family Rhinatrematidae; genus Rhinatrema; species Rhinatrema bivittatum. The sequence continues at coordinate 170,149,997 of NC_042615.1, forward strand.
AGACATGGATTGGGTAGTACCTGCAAGAAAACAGTCTCCTGGGACATAATGACACTGGTACCTGCCTATGGAAGCACAGGGGCCATTTTATCAAGATTTATTTTTTAACTTAAAAGATTAAAATATCTGTTACTCAGCCCAGGATTGAGCAGGACACTTGATCAAAGGCTCATTTTAAAAATGTCATAGAGTTATAGCAATTATTACTACCATTATCAAGCTCATTAATATACTTTTCACATCATAGCTCCCATTAGAAATGTCTTCAATGGGAATGATAGTATATATAGTCACTGATGAGTTTAAAAGTGGAGTTTTCAAAACAAAGCAGTGATGTGGGGTATAAAAATATAGACCTACCCAACATACACTTAGTTGAACAGTTTTAATGTTGCTTTCAGAACTAGACTTTCTGGAATTTAATATATTTACATTTAATAACAGTATCTTGTATATCCCTATGGGAAAAGAAAAATGCAGCAGTTCTAGCCTAAGAAAATTTCCTTTGGTGTCATTCAAGATGGGAAGTTTTCATTAAAAATTGTTTAACATTTCTTAGTACAGAAAAATATACTCTGGGCATAATGAAAACTGATTAATAAAAGGGGAAACTAACTTTATTGGATTTCTAAGTGATAATATGCAGGAAAGATTCAGAAACTTTGATAAAAACCCTATGGAAAAGTCTGGGTAATTATTAACTGAATTTAAATTAGAAATTTTATAATGTTTGAGATCTGTAAGTGCTGAGAAAATGAGTATGCTTATTTGCCGAGAGCATGTAATGATTCTGATTGGAATAGCAGATATAGGATGTGAACTGGAGAAAAATTAAATTTCCTCAAACCAATCCAGAGCAAGTTTTTCTTACCAATCAACTCATAGTCCATTCAGCAAGTTCCTGACAATGTGTAACCATATAAGAGACAGACAATCCAGAATGTGAGGTCAGTCTGAGGGTTAAAGCAGCAAGAACTTTGCAGTTCTGAGCAACAAAATTGTTATGTGTGCAGAAGATGCAGGGTTGCTAGATTCTTGAAGTGTTGAAGTATAAAAAATAGTACCAAATAAATGTAACACCTTAGCATAAGAACTTTAAAATACTGTATCAAGAACAGAGGGCAATATATAGTCTGAAATTCAGTTAGGTAGTTTTATCTATTTATCTATTTATTGACAGGACTGTACAGCGAAAAATCAGCCCAGCACAGGAACAGACTTGCATTGCACTTGGGAAGAATCAGAAGATTTTTCAAGCAACAAGACAGATTTGTTTTATTTTAAACTCTACAGGGAATTCTAGTATGGCTTTAGGCAAGAATAACTCTGAAAGCCTACCAGAACAAATGGATCCAGGATCCACATTAACTCTTGGAATCTTCACGGCAACAGCAGAATAGGGATGTGAATTTATTTGAAACAAATGGGTAACATATAATAAATGTGCCCATTCATTTGTAGTCCCCTGAAACCAAAGCTTTATGCCATTCAATTAAGTTTTCAATACATTTCTATGGCCCTTTGAAGTCATCTAGGGATGATACCCCCCAAAAATGTTTGTTCCATTTTGTGGATCGTTCTGCAGGTGGGCTATTTTGAGTTCACTCCCAATTTTTTTTTTCATAATTCATTAAAAAAAAAAAACCATCCACAACCCCCCCCCAAAAAAAAAACAACAAAAAACCTTTCCCTCGATTAACCAATTCAACCCTAACCAACCTAGCCCAACTTCCTGAGCCCCCGGGCTCACCAGACTGTCCCTGATAGTCTAGCTAGTGTCCAGAAGCATCCTCCTGCTCCTAGGCCAGTTACTGTCATTAGTCACAAAGGTTTTGGTTGCCCTTTTCCCCTACCATGTCACAAGGGCTGCCCAATTGTCACATGGTAGGGGCAAAGGGTGGCTGGCTCCATTTTGACTAATGTCAGCTGCCAGCCTGGGAGCAGAAAGATGCTCCCAGACCCTTGCTGGACCACCAGAGACAGTTTGGTGAGTCTTGGGGGGAGCTCAGAAAGGTTGGCTAGGGGGCCAGGGTTGAGATGATTAATCAAGGGTAAGGGTTTGGGGTGGACCTGGGTTTTTTTTATATTATCATTATTAAAAATGATCTTTTTGAGCAAAAAAAAAAAAGACATAACCACATGAAATTTTATCTTTTTTCTTTCATTTTTTTGTCCCACAAAATGCAACATAATAGGAAATGTTGTTGGTGTTTCCTATTTTGTTACAAATGAATCCCTACCCCTAAAGTCTATGGCTGTGTACTGATGAGAAAAACAACAACTGATAACTATAGCAAACAGCATTTGCCTGTGTGAATTCACCATCTTGTCATAGCTGAGATAGAACAGATTACAGAGAGGACAAATCATAGAGCAGGATTTTTTAATTAGCCTATAGTGGCTATCTAGATCAAATGACATTGACAGTCTGCCACTGCAAAGTCTGGGAAGTCCAAAAACTATGTAAGAACATAAGAACATGCCATACTGGGTCAGACTAAGGGTCCATCAAGCCCAGCATCCTGTTGCCAACAGTGGCCAATCCAGGCCATAAGAACCTGGCAAGTACCCAAAAACTAAGTCTATTCCTCTCTAGTTGTTGGTGGATAAAGACATACTACTAGAATTCATCACAGTTTTAAAAAACCTTACAAATGTTCAGATCTGTCACTGATAAAGGGTTGTTTCTGCTCTTCTCTGTTCTGCAGTGGTCTCACACAATTACTGTAAAAGAAAGAGAGTTGGTGTACTGCTCCGGATTTTGATATTGCTCTTGATTGGGGGAGGGTCAGGGTGGGTGACAGTGTGGAGATTACAATGCACCATTGCTATATATATATTTTTTATCTCTGTCTGGTCACTCATGAAGAAAGCAGTGCATACTCAAAGACTGAAGAGAAAAGTCTTACCAGTCTTTTTGTCTGCTAGTAGAGGTGGGAAGAAGAAAAAAACTTTTGTTTCTTTTTGTTTTAATTTCGGAATGTTTGTTTCCCCACCAAGGAATAAGATGAGGATGTAGTTCAGGCCCCAGGAAATAACCTGTATGCAAAGCCTTTGATTCTAATTGTTTTTACAGTATCTTTGATCTTAGCATTTATTATTTCCTATCATTTTCTTTATATGGGTCTAAGACCTCTAACCCCAAGCATCAAGAGATTTCACATATGTATGCTAATTAACACATAAATACCAAATGCTGTGGTGGACATGTTCTCAGGGCTCAGGAATGTTATAGATACCAGAGAAACTGCAAAAAGTAATACCAAATGAGGACAAAGGGGAAATGGGTGTGATAAAGATAAGAATTGTATAAAGTTTTGGTTAGAAGAAAGGACCATTTGACTGGCATCGTTTTTCTGCTACTTTGCAGGCAGCTAACAGAGATCGGATCCCAGTACCTTCAGAATCCTTTGTACATTATTTGCTTTACATAAGGTTCTGAGGTTGTTCCTTTACTCCTCTCGATAATACAAATTCTTTAATTATAAGAAGACTGCCTAGTTGTTATTTAAGAAGAAAACCAGATTAACATTCTGGTAGCAGAGGATGGTTGAGAGGAGAAAGGAAGCAAGTGGTGTTAACGGCCATTAAACTTTAGCTATTTTTATAATTATTTTTACAGCCAGTCTGTGAAAATAATTGAATTAACTAGTACAGGTTTTGAGTAAGATTAGTGGCATCAAGTGGTGTACTTGAGCCACAGGATTGTGCAGTAGTATCGAGTGATTAACTTGAACTTCTGGAATGTACCATAGTAGCGAGTGATTAACTTGAACTGTAGGGGCTACATCATGTCAAGTAGGCTATTTGAATAGAGTAGGGTCATCAAAGGAAGATGTGAGAGATATTCTGGATAAGATTAAAGTCCTAGGCAACTTTCTTCAATGCTCGTGAGTATATTTGTTTTGATATTTACTTTGCTTGATATTTACCTTTACTTTATCTTGCTTCTAAATATTTTTTGCTGCTGTTTTTTTTCTAAGACCACCTTCTAATAAGAGTGGCATATAACTTATAGGTATAGAGGTACTTGTAAACATGAGGTCTGCTACTAATTTTAGTAAAGTGATAGATGAAAATCCTCTTTCGCATTAATAACAAGATTTCACAAGAAATGAGTGAAATGGCTCAGACACTGAAGGGATTGTTTCAAGCATTAGGGAAACAGAAAGGTAATTTTACAAATAATTAGAATAATATTTGCACATGTTTGATCTCTGGAAAAGAAAAAAAAAAAATCTAGGTGAATGCCTAGCATTCCAATTGTAGTTGAGAGTCCACCCCCCTCCCTGGAAAGTCTCCAGAAGAGTTTTTACAGGTATTTTGGACTGAGAATGAGAGAAATTGATATTAAAGAGGAGAAACTAAACCACCATATTTGTTGCTGTATACTCTTGTATAATAATTTGCTGTCTTGGTCATGTTGGTAGTCTCCTCCTGCCCCCCATTTTTTGCTATCCTTGTTGTACAGAAAGTATAGTTTAAACTCCATTGCTGGTTATGAGGCCAGCACATAGCTAGCAGGGAATATTGCTTAGAAACTGATAACACCATGCTTGAGGGCTAGGGGTACCCCCCTGCTCTTTTCTTTCTCTATCCTTTCTCTTTTTTTGTTAGCAGTCACCTGGACATACAGAACCCTTCCTCCTCCTTCTTCACCCACAGATTTTCTTCCCTTCTCTGGACTAGTCAGGTCACCTTTGGCATCTACCAGGGGCAGATCATATGGCAATTATAAGGTTGAATACACAACAAAATTTCCTAGCTTGGTAATTATTTTCAGCCACTGGGAACAGAGAGAACCCATCTGAACATGCCAACTTACTCCTTGGATGCAGTGTGGTGTGTGTGTGTGTGTGTGTGTGTGTGTTGTGTCCTGTGTCTGTGTGTATCTGTGATATAAGAGGGGTCCCACATATCTTCTTTCTCTTTCTGCCTACAGCAGCTACAAAACCTAGCTCCAAGAGGTCTGACTGCCATCCATTTACATATTAATTAGGAAAGTCCTTTTGTCAATAAATAACTAATGATTGAAGTGTAAAGTTAATATTTTGATGAGCTTTAGAGTTGCTTCTGTGGTAAAAAAAAAAAAAAAAAAAGTTTGCTTTACTGTATCCCCACCCTCAAGAATTCACTCCTCTTTGGGGAAAAAAAAAAACAACTCCCGAGCAAGGAACAGCTCCAGATCCAACAATCACAGTCCAGTCTCAATTTATACTTGTAGTATATGCACAATTTTCTAAGGATTCAGGAACGGGTCATGGGGGAACACAGGAAGCTCTTCTATTGGGGGAATTGACAATTTGATTGCTGTAGATGCAATTACTAGAGTTAAAGTTTTAGAATTTGGAAAGGACACAGCAGTTAATTGGGTTAGCAGCAGAGAGAGAAGGGAGATGCTGGGGGATGTAGGAAAGTGTTTTTGAAAGGAAGATGTAATATAAGTGGAAGAGAAATCTTTTAATGAATTGCTCTCTTAGTTTAAAAGTTATGAACAGATTGATGAGGAATTAATTGATGGGAAATTAAAAAGATATTTGTAGAAAATTAACTGTTAAAGATATTTTGAAAGAGATTGTTATAATAATGGATTTCTTTACTCTAAAAGAACTGAATGAGCTCCCCCTTTTGGAAGAGTTTTGTTTATTTGAACAGAGGGTACTAGTAAGTTATTGGAGAGGGAGAGTAAATGTTTCAGATGGAGTGAGTTCTGATATGGTGATTCCAAGAAAGAAACAAAAAATAAAGATAGGAGTTAAATTAAACAGTAGTAGAAAATATATGTTCAATGCAAAAGAAGCAGGACCAAAATTAGCTCAATACCCCCTGGTGTAAGCAGTAGGGATGTGAATCGTTTTTTGACGATTTAAAATATTGTCCGATATATTTTAAATCGTCAAAAATCGTTAGGGCGATATTTAATAGGAATTCCCCCGATTTATCGTCAAAAAGCGTAAATCGGGGGAAGGGGGAGGGGAAGGGGGAGGGCGGGAAAACGGAACACTAAAACAACCCTAAACAAACCCACTCTGACCCTTTAAAATTATCCCCCACCCTCCCGAACCCCCCAAAATGCCTTAAATTACCTGGGGTCCAGTGGGAGGGGGAGTCCCCGGTGTGATTCTTTTACTCTCGGGCCTCCGGTGCGTTGTAGAAAAAAAAACATATGGCGTATGGCCGCGTATGGCTGGCGCCATTTTGTATGGCAAAAACGATTTGAGTGCAGGAGGGTCGTTCCTGGACCCCTGCTGGACTTTTGGCAAGTCTTGTGGGGGTCAGGAGGCCCCCCCCAAGCTGGCCAAAAGTCCCCTGGGGGTCCCAGCTGGGGTCCGGGAGTGATCTCTTATGCTCCTGACGTCGGGGGACAAAAACAAAATGGCGCCGGCGCTACCTTTGCCCTGTCATATGACAGGGCAAAGGTAGCGCTGGCGCCATTTCTACAACGCACCGGAGGCCCGAGAGTAAAGATCACACCGGGACCCCCCTCTGGACCCCAGGTAATTTAAGGCATTTGGGGGGGGTTTGGGAGGGTGGGGGATTTATTTTAAAGGGTCGGGGTGGGTTTTAGGGATGTTTTAGTGTGCCGTTTTCCCGCCCTCCCCCGATTTACGATTTACACGATATTTAAAAAAAACAAAACCGCGACGATCCGATTCCCCCCCCCCCCCCAGCCAAAATCGATCGTTAAGATGATTGATCACACGATTCACATCTCTAGTAAGCAGCTTTAGTGGGATGTCAGGCTGAGATAGAAATTCTAAATCAACAGGGGATTATAAAAAGAAAGAGTTTCCCTTGATATTATCTCATTATATCCTATGCAAAAAAACCAAATGGGTCCTGGAGGGTAGTTTATGCTTTAAGAGCTTTAAATTCTATAATGGAACAAGAGAGGTTTTATATCTGCAGATGGAGAGCAGTTATCACACCACAACTTGTGTCAGTGCCTCCTAGAGGCATTACAAGAGCTTTATGACAGCTATTTGCTGGATTAAGGCACATCAGAATGATAGGTTTAGCCCAGGAGTGTGTTGAAAAATACTGTTCAATCATCTAAATTGCAAGCACAACAGGGTATTTATTTCATGCAGACCAGAGCCACAAATGTTAAGATTATTGACAGTACTCTTCAGATGTGTCAAGAAAATGCTACAGGAAGAAAGTCCAATGCAAAGTAATTCTGATTCCCATTTAGTTCAATGAAAATGTAATTTCACTTTAAACTGTTGCGAGCGCAGCTTTCAGGGGGCGATAGTGTGGGCTTGGCATGCATCACTTGCCTCTTGGTAGAGAGGAACGCTTTGGCCACAGGGTGGCTAAGGTCAGGACATGTGTCACACCCCATAGTGAGGTGTGTGTGTGGGAATGGGCATCAAAGGAGCAGAGCTGGACGGAGCTAGGAAACACAGGACTACAATGTAGGTCTCTGGCTAGGTCTAGGATATTGGAACTCTCATGGAGGACGACGTGGGGCTTGGGACTCTCAAGAAGTACATCGTGGACCTTGGGACTTGGAACATGGAGATGTAGAGCTTGGAATGTGGATACGTAGAGCTTGGGACTTGGAACGTAGAGATGAAGACTTGGAACTTGGAACAAAGACTTGGAACTGAAGACTTCGACAAGGAAGGCAAATGCTTCAGGTGCCCTACACAGCATGTGGGGCTGGTTGCGGACCACACTGAATACTCAGACGAGGAACAAGACACAGGCAGGGATGAGCAAGACCCTCAGTAACCCTACACAGCATGTGGGGCTGGACATGGACCACACTGTCCCCTTCGTGCCCTACACAGCTGGATGGCTGGTCACGGACCACGGAGATCTAGACGAGCTCAGGAAGTTTCTTGCACAGGGTAATGGAAACCCCTAGGATCCTCCAGAGTCAGAACTAGGAACAGATAAAAGCAGGGAATCTCCGGAGGCACGGGTCCCACCGGACCAGGAGCATTAGGACTGGGACCAACATCAAAGGGAGACAAGGGACATCACAGTTCAAGGACTCACAGACATCTTGGAACTTGGAACTAGGAACTAGGAACTAGGAACTTGGAACTAAGAACATCTTAGAATATCTTGGATCATCTTGGAAGAACTGCAGGATTTGGAATGGACTGCAGGACTTGGAACAGAATCTGGAACTTCTTGAAATGGACTGCAGGACTTTGGAATGAATTGCAGGACTTGGAACATGGGACTTCTTGGAACGGATTGCAGGACTTGAAATGGAGTGCAGGACTTGGAACTGAATCTGGAACTTTCTGGAATGACTGCAGAACCTGGAATGGACTGCAGGACTTGGACATGGAACGGACCATGGGATCTGGACTCACATATGTCCGGACTAGGAGCAGACATTGGTAGCTGGACTCCTGCCTCCTGCAGGTCGTTGGAACCCAGGTGTAATACCACTTCTCGACGGAAGACTGGGGAAGGGTCTCAGATTCATAGAGACTCCCTCCATTGGGTGGATGAACCTCAGGACTTGTACTGGCTGATAGGAACAGCTTGCAGATACCTTCTGATGATCTAGGAACTGTAAAACTGATGAAGGAAGAATCAGATAGCAGGCACCTCCTGCAGGTCGTAGGAGGCTCTGGAACATGAGCAGCTAGTAGAGGATCAGATTTCAGGCACCTCCTGCAGGTCGTTGTGACATCCGAACCCCTACTGCCGATCCAGAAGAACACAGGAACTGGAGTAAGTTGAAGACTCTTGTGTGTTGGAATCAGGTACATGGAAGAAGGCAAGTGATCAAAAAATCTTTGTAGCAAATATAGTATTGCTAACAAAACAGTTCATAGTAAGTCTAGGAACTAGAGACAAAAATAGGAACTTGTAAACATCCAGAGAAGTTAGAAAAATCTTTTAAGCCAGACTTCAAAATCAAGACGAATGTCCAGCACTGAGCCAAGCACATCACACCAAGTTCTAGTCTTTGCATCCTGTTGCAAGCACAGCCTTCAGGGGCTGATGGTGTGGGCTCGGCGTACATCACTTGGCTCTTGGGAGAGCAGAACCCTTTGGCCACAGGGCGGCTCAGGTCAGGACGTGAGTCGCACCAATGGTGAGGTGTGTGTGCGGGAATGGGCATCACAGGAGCAGAGCTGGACGAAGCTAGGAACAAACGACTACAGTGTAGGTCTCTGGATAGGACTAGGAACTTGGAACATAGGAGCATGGAACTCTCGTGGAGAACAACTTGGGGCTTGGGACTATCAAGGAGTACGTCATGTACCTTGGACTTGGAATGTGGAGATGTAGAGCTTGGGACTTGGAACATGGAACATGGAGAAAAAGACTTGGAATGTAGAGACAAAGACTTGGAACTTGGAATGTAGAGATGGAACTTGGAGCGTAGAGATGGAGACTTGAAACTTGGAGCGTAGAGATGGAGAATTGGAACTTGGAACATAGAGATGAAGACTTGGAACTTGGAACGAAGACTTGGACAATGAAGGGACATCACAGAACGAGGACCCACGGACAGCTTGGAACTTGGAACTAGGAACTTGGAACTAGGAACTCAGAACTAAGAACATCTTAGAACACCTTGGATCATCTTGGAATGAACTGCAGGACTTGGCATGAATTGCAGGACTTGGAACATGGGACTTTTTGGAACGGATTGCAGGACTTGGAATGAACTGCAGGACTTAGAACATGGGACTTCTTGGAACAGACTGCAGGACTTGGAACAGAATCTGGAACTTCTTGGAACGGACTGCAGAACTTGGAATGAACTGCAGGACTTGGACATGGAATGGACCACGGGATCTGGACTCACAGACATCCAGATTAGGAGCAGACATCAGGAGCTGGACTCACGGACGTCTGGACTTGGAACAGACATCAGGATCCAAACTCAGGCACAGACATCAGGACCCGGACTCAGGAATCAGACATCAGGATCCAGACTCAGGAACAGGACATTAGATGAAGAAATGTCTTCAAGAGCATCTGAGTTGATGCGAAGATAAAGCTGGAATGAAGCAAGGTCCTCTTATAGGGCTGAGAGGGCAACTCCCTGGGAGGAGCTGCTTGTAGGGCCACATCTCTCTGTCCCTTTAAGAAGGGAAGAGAGCCGCGGGCCTGCCCCCTAGGAGGAGCAGGAACAGGAAGTTCAGAACCCTGGACAGCGGCATCCTTGCTGCTGTGCAGGAGGAGACAGAGCAGAGGAAGCAGGACTCCGGGCAGGCCCCGATGACGTCGGCAGCATCCTGACGCATTGAAGAGAAGAGGACTGGGCCGCAGGCAGACCCCGATGAGGGAGTCAGCCTTCAAGCGAGGCAAGGATCCAGCACGGCTCCTGCCATGCCGGCAAGATGGCGGCCAGGCTGCGGGAGCACCCGGCATTGGCTGCTTCAGGCGAGGCCTTGGCTTCAGCTGCGGCCTCTGGGCCGCGAGGAACAACGTCTGCAGCAGGACAGGCCGTGGAGGTAAGGCCCTGTCCGCATGAAGTACGGGCAGGGGCGTAACAGACTCATAGCTTGAAATCATCCTGCCCCTTGTCACAGAAGTTATCTAAAACCCTTCATCCCGGAGCGACCTGCCGTCCGATGCCAGGACTCAAAATGGTGCTGATAGCCTTTGCCCATACTATGTCACAGGGGCTACCGGTGCCATTGGTCAGCCCCTGTCACATGGTAGGAGCACAAGATGGCGCCGATGACCATGTGACAGGGGCTGACCAATGGCACCGGTAGCCCCTGTGACAAAGGCTATCGGCGCCATGATGAAATTAGCACCGAGGGTGTGAATGAGTTCCCGGACCCCATCGCTGGACCACCAGGGAGTTTTGGTAAGTCTTGGGGGGGGGGGGTCAGGAGGGTGGGGGGTTTAAATTTTTATTTAGGCCGAATAAAACAGAAATCTGTTTAATACGTGGGGAGTCGCGATGCATTTCGCCTCCCCACGTATTTAACAGATAGCAAAAAATAAGTTGCGGATTACAAATCCGTGGAAAACGGATGCACATCCCTACGGTATACAGTATTTGTCTGTGTGCGTGTGTGATGGACAGCTTTCCTTACAGTATAATGGTACTGACTGTGAGAATATAGTTACAGTCTCATTTGTAATATTTATTTATTTATTATTTATTTAGCATTTTTCTATACCGACTTTCCAATAACAAAATTATTGATCAATTCGGTTTACATTTTAAACAATAACAACAATGACAAGTAAATGTCTTACAATGAACAGGTCGAATTAACTTGGATTAAGATATATGGGGGTAATAACATAATTAACATGAGCGGTGCGTAATAGAGGCTAGAGGTGGGTTTTATAATAGACTGCCAAGATAGACTGCCAAAGATAATAGACTGCCAAAGATCATGTGATTTCTAGAGAAGATCTATATAGTTCTCTAGCGTGTTACCACTGAGGGGATATTGGCAGGGATATTTCGCAGGTTGATGTTATGGGAAAGCTTGGTTGAATAACCAAGTCTTGAGTCTTTTTTTAAATGTAGTGGAGCATTGCAGTGATCTGAGCTCTGATGGGAGAGAGTTCCAGAGTTTAGGCCCAGCTGTGGAGAAAGCTCTTTTACTTAATGCTGACTTCATCGGTGGAATTTGAAGGTTGTTTTTGTAGGCTTGTCTTACTGGTCTGGAAGATGTGTGGAGTTGGAGAGGGAATGTGAGCTCGAGTGGTGCTAGGTTGTGTATTGCCTTGTGGGTTACTGAGAGCACTTTGAATAGTATTCTGAATTTGACGGGAAGCCAGTGTAGGCTTTTTAAGATGGGTGAGATGTGGTCTCTTTTGTTGGACTTGGTTAAGATCCTCGCTGCAGCGTTCTGCAGCATCTGTAGCGGTTTTATGGCGTTGGCAGGGAGACCCAGTAGAAGTGAGTTGCAGTAATCTATTTTCGTGAGAATGATTGCTTGTAGAACTAATCGGAAGTCTTTGAAATGTAGGAGTGGTCTCAGTCTTTTTAAGACTTGTAATTTGAAGAATCCATCCTTTACAATGTTATTTATGAGTGATCTGTAATTCATTTGGTTATCAAGTATAACTCCTAGATTTCTGACTTGTGGGGTTATTGTTAATTGAGTTGACAAGATGGTACTTGGAAGTGTGTAGGTTCCGTTTTGGGAAATGAGGAGATATTCTGTTTTGTTTTGATTAAGGATCAAGTTGAGGCTAGTGAGTAAGTTGTTGATGGCTTGTTGGCAAGAGTTCCAGAAGTCCAGAGTTTTTTGGAGAGATTCAGTAATTGGAATCAGTATCTGAACATCGTCTGCATATAAGTAGTGGACGAGATTCAGGTTGATGAGGAGCTGGCAGAGTGGCAGAAGGTAAATATTGAATAAGGTTGGAGAGAGTGATGATCCTTGTGGGACTCCTAAGTTGCAGGTGACTGGTTGAGATTCTTCCTTGTTGATCTTGACCTTATACTGTCTGTTCTGTAGGAACGATTTGAACCAGTTGAGGGCCTCATCTCTGATGCCAATTTCTGCCAGGCGATCTATTAATGTGTTGTGATTGACCGTGTCAAAAGCTGCTGTTAGATCTAGGAGGATGAGAAGACACGGTTGTCTGTTTTCAAGATTAAGTAATATAGAGTCCGTTAATGAGATTAGGAGGGTTTCGGTGCTTCGAGATTGGCGGAAACCGAACTGCGATGGGGAAAGAATTTTGTGGTCGTTTAGGTATTCTGTTAGTTGTTTGTTTGCAACTCGTTCCAAGATTTTTGCGATGAATGGTAGATTAGCTATTGGGCGAAAATTGGCTGGGTTTTCAGGAGAAAGATTAGGTTTTTTTATGAGTGGTTTTATGATTGCCATTTTTAGTGGGTCAGGTACAATCCCGTGAGAGAAGGAGCAATTTATGATTTGTGCGATGGGTTTGGATATGATTTAGCACAAGAGATGAGGAGATTGGTGGGTATGGTATCCTGAGGGTGAGAAGAAGGTTTGAGCTTTTTTAGGATATTTTCGATCTCTAAGGATGAGGTCGGTTCGAATTCCTTAAGGCTAGCCTTTTGTGATGAGACTGCAGCTCGAGGTATTACTGGCGTAGTGTAATTATTATTGTTATTATTAATGGACTGAGTTAGTAGATTTGGTATCTTGTTTTTGAAGTAGGTTGCCAGTTCTTCTGCTTTGCTTGCTGCTTTATCATCTGGTATGGATGTTGGTAGGGGTTTAGTGAGGGATGAGACCAAAGAAAAAAGCGCTCTAGGGTCGAAAATGAAGTGGTGGATTTTTTGTGAGTAAAAGTCTCTTTTTGCTTGGAGGATGGATATTCTGTAATGGTGCATCATGGTTTTGAATGCCGTGATGTTGGTGTATGTTGGGTTTTTACGCCAGTGTTGTTCTTTTTTTCTGAGATCCTGTTTTAAGGATTTTAGTTTTGGTGTGTACCAAGGTTTTCTGTTGTCCTTGTTTGCTTGAGGAGCTTTGGTAATAGTTGGGCATGTAGTATCGGCCACTTTTTTGGTAATGTTGTTCCAGGACAAAATGGCTGAGTCCGCGTTAGTGAGGTCCAGTTGGTTAAGTTCATCCGATAGGCTGTTGCTGAGAATTTCCTGGCTGCACATTTTCTTGAATTGGATTGTGTTATTCTGCTTTTCTAAATATCTAAACTCCCAGTAGGCAGTGCACTTCAACAAATTGTATAGTGTCAGGAAAAGAGAAAGGGAATGTTAGCAGGATTGGCAGATTAGGGTTCTTGCTGCTACATGCCTACATGCTATTACTTTAGTATTCTTGCTGCTGCCACTCTGTCTACCTGTCATGCCCCAGATGTACCATGTTAGGGGTCTTGATATGCCCCAAGATGTCCCACCTTAGGAGTCTTGCTGCTACCACTCTGTTTGCCTGTATTGCCCCTGATATACCACTTTGTGGGTCATTCTGTTTAATATGCCTACGTTGTCTTGCCTATTATGTACCAGCATGGGAGTTTTGGTGCTTCTATGCTGTTTGCTATTTGAAGCTCATCCTAGTTCTCTCACCTTGTTTTTTTTTGGTTATACTGGGATGTTTTGTTCTATGCAAAAAAATGAGTACAAAGAAAAAACATACTAACTTTACCTCCCATCCCTCCGTTTATGGTTCTTTCTTTTTTTCTACCTCTCTACAATACCAGTCTGGTTCTCCCACCCCAGGAAGAAAAGACATTTAAAAAGGAAAAAAAAAAACATTTTGTCATAATCAGAACATAAAAATGGTCTCTCATCAGTGTGGCTTTCATTATTATTTGTGAGGTTTGCTTTTTTAAGAAAACTTTTTCTATATTCTGTTTTGCACTTAGGGAAAAGTAACCCAAATTATAGCTATACAATGTAATGTTTCACATTAGGGGTTTCCATTCAGGAAAAGGATCTAGGCATCATTGTTGATAATACATTGAAATCTTCTGCTCAGTGTGCAACAGCAGCCATGAAAGCAAATAGAATGCTGGGAATTATTAGGAAAGAAATGGAGAATAAAACAGAGAATATCATAATGCTTCTGTATCACTCTATGGTGCACCAGTATCTTCAATATTTTGTGCAGTTCTGGTTACCATATCTCAAAAAATATATAGCAGAATTAAAAAAGGTACAGAGAAGGGCAACCAAATGATAAAGGGGATGGAATGATTCCTTTATGAGGGAAAACAAGGCTAGGTCTCTTCAGCTTGGTGAAGAGATGGCTAAAGGGAGATATGATAGAGGTCTTTAAATATTATGTGCAGTTGACCAGTAAATGTTAAATGGTTGTATACTATTTCAAAAAGTACAAAGACTAGGGGGGGCATACAATGAAGTTACTAGGTGATACATTTAAAATTAATAAGAGAAAATATTGTTTACTCAATGCATAATTAAACTCTGGAATTCATTGCTAGATGATGTGGTGAAAGCTATTAGGGGTAGATTTTAAAAGGTACGCGTGGGCGCACATGTGCGTGTGCTACCTGGCTACAATTTGCACCTTGCACGCGCCGAGCCTATGCCGAGCCGCGTTGCCTTCCCTGTTCCCTCCCAAGCTACTCCAAAATCAGTGCGGCCTCAGAATGAACTTCCCTATCCCCCCACCCCACCTTCCCTTCCCTTCCCATACCTCCCCCGCCCTTTCCCCACTACCTTTTTCTTTTTTTGTTGTTGTTGTAAAACTTTCTTCAGCCCTGGGGCTGAAGTAAGTGGTGCGCGTTTTAAGGTGGAGTTGCAGAAATCCACTGCTTATCTGTAGGATAAGCAACATGGAATCTCATTACTCCTTGGGATCCTGCCAGGTACTTGACACCTGGATTGAAAACTGTTAGAAGCAGGATACTGGGCTTGATGGACCTTTGGTCTGATTTAGTACGGAAAGTTTTATATCTTATATTCTTAAGATCTGTCTGTTTTGCTAGTCTGACCAAGCTGAGGTATTTTGCTAATATGTAGGGATCTGTAGCAGTCTTGTTCATTGTGGTTTACCATCAGGAGATGTTATACTTGTTTTAGGTTCCGGCGTAATCTTTGTAGTACTACCTTGTCATAGGTAACATGGTTGAAGTTAGAGTCCTATAAGTTAGTGCATGCTGTGGTACAGCAAATTTGCAACATGTGTAAAAAAAATTTTAGGATTGTGTATTTCACAATATGCCTAGCACTGGAGGGAGTTTGTATTTCTGTTACTTATATGACAACCAATTTAAGCATGGTGTGGAGTATCAGCAAATATTGTACTCTCCCCCCCCCCCTTTTTGGAGATGTGTTGTGTTGTATGGGTGGAGTAAGATTCCATGTGCTGGGCCAAATATGAGACAGTGTGATGACAGCGCTTGACAAACAGTGAGTCTCCTTAAATATTTGGATCTACAACTCTTGAAACATGAAGCTACTTTCAAATAGACCAAGCTAGTGCAATGGTAGCTGAGTGCATGTTTAAGGCTGCAGAGAAGGCTTGAAAATAAGTAATTTGTAAGTTACAGAGCAGCAGAATAAATATCCATCTGTGAAAAGGAGAGACCAAGTGACCACAACTATTACCCATTGCTAATACAATTTGCTGCAGATTCTATTCCTTTGACTGTCATACAGTTATGTAAATATAATATGTAATATAGTTGATATCTCTCTTAGAGATGTGCTTCGTTTTTTCTGCCGGGTTGTTTTTTGACTCGGATACTTCGTGGTAAATTTCGGGTTTCCTCATTCCGTTTTTTTGAAAAACGAAACGAGGAAACCCGAAACCGGGCCAAAAAACGAAACTGCAAAGGAAGCTTAAAAAAACCCACCCCAAGCATTTAAAATCATTTTTTTACATACATACACTACCCCCCCCCCATCCCGATCCCTCCCCAAGACTTACGAAGTACATCCCTGGTGGTCCAGCGGGGTCCCGGGTTCCATTTGCCCTCCGTGCCCGTGCTACTGCAAGCCGTGCTCTTTAAAATGGTGCCGCATAGCCTCTGAACTACCATGTCACAGGGGCTACCGGCGCCATTGGTCAGCCCCTGTCACATGGCCATCGGCGCCATCTTGTGCTCCTGTCATGTGACTGGAGCTGACCAATGGCGCCGAAAGCCTCTGTGACATAGTATGGGCAAAGGCTATCGGTGCCATTTTGATTACTGGCAGCCGACAACGAAATCGCTCCCGGGCCCCCGCTGGACCCCCAGGGATTATTGGCAAGCCTTGGGGGGGGGGGGGGTCACGACTTGCAGTAGCACGGGCATGGAGGGCAAATGGAACCCGGGACCCGCTGGACCACCAGGGATGTACTTCGTAAGTCTTGGGGAGGGATCGGGATCAGGGGGTGTGTTGTATTATAGTTAATGTAAATGTTTGGGGTGTTTGGGTGTTTTTTAATTAAAAAAAAAAATTTGTGCCCCTCTCCCCAGGCAAACCCGAAAAACGAAATTTCCCCGAAATTCAGGGAAAATTCTTTTCGGGTTTCGGGGCCTCCGAAACAAAAACAAAATAGGAAATTTCGGGTAATTTCCTATTTCGGGCGAAAAACGAACCACATCTCTAATCTCTCTCTCTATAAAGTTGTTTAAGTTTGCTGTATCCTCCTGCGATTACACTCACTTGGTCCCTTAGACTGTTTCCATTCTCTCCCCATTCCTTATGAATCCCTGTTAAGTGTAACTTTATCCTTCCTTTCTTCCAACTACCTTTTTGCTCCCCAGTTATATGTGAACCGATGTGATATTCATTTGAATGTCAGTATATAAAGTTATAAAAAATAAATATGTGCAAAGATAAATAAGTTACAGTAAAAAAAGACATGTCACCAGATAATACTTTTAAAATATGATCACTTCATTGGCATCAACATGTAGTCTCAATTCTTACAATGAGTTCATCTTTACCATTTATAATAACAAATAACAAGAGATATAAGCAGATATGCAACAATGGCAGCAGGTTTTTTCTTTGTGTGCAAGAGCAACAAGCAGTGTCACAAAAGGTCTATGTAAATAGGCATACAAATCATCTTATCCTTATAGAAATAGTTAAATACAAGAAACTCAATATAAACATTTTCTAGGAAAAGGGAATGCAGAATCTGCATTGCAGATACAACAAGTACAAAAGTCAGCAATGTGAGCCCCAAAACAGTCCATGTTGAAAATTACACTGAAGTGAAGCAGGCAGCAAAGTCAAGGCTGGAGACAAGTGACTGGAAACTGGAGACAGGAGGCCAATGACAGGAGACTGGCGGCCAGAGACCATCTCCTACCCCCATGGACTGCAACATGGATGGATATGAGCTCTGTATATTAGTAGACTTCCACTATTACCAGCATCATTGAGTGTGAATAATCTGAAGCATAGGAAGTATATGGTTGTAGCTGAGCATAGGGATTCTTCAGCCAGGATGGGTCCGGCAGTCAGCCTTCTATAAGCCAGGCACAGTGGTCTCTTCAGTTAAGATGGGCCCAACTCTGTGCTGTTTTCCTCTGGCCAATCAGTGTGTAGAATCATGACACTCTTTTGCCTGTCAAGTACCCCATTGACTGTGAGTCTTATATGAGAGTTGTATTTATATTATTCATTGCTGTTGCCAGTGTGTTGAAGCCCTGGAAAATTATTAAGGTCTGTTATTGAACAGCCTGTGTCTGCTCCCTATGGGTCTGTCTCATACTAATCATCTCTCCTTGGATGTTGCACATCTGAACACTCTGCCATCTTTCCAGCCTGTCTAGCAATCTGTGAAGGGTTGTTAGGTCTGGCGACTGCCGTGCTTCTGCTTCTGGTGATTTCAACTGCCTCCCCACTCCTGATAATCCTTCACTGGTTTGTGTTGCAGGAGGTCCCATGGCTGGCTGGGAGATTTCTTTTGTTTCCACTTGTGGAGAGTTTGAATTATTTGGCAGCTCCGGAGTATCAATGTCCCAGCCAAGGTCGAGGGGTTAAAGGGGCACTTAGAGAAGATAAGGCCATCGCGGAAAGATTAAATGATTTCTTTGCTTCAGTGTTTACTGAAGAGGATGTTGGGGAGGTACCCGTAATGGAGAAGGTTTTCATGGGTAATGATTCAGATAGACTGAATCAAATCACGGTGAACCTAGAAGATGTGGTAGGCCTGATTGACAAACTGAAGAGTAGTAAATCACCCGGACCAGATGGTATACACCCCAGAGTTCTGAAGGAACTAAAAATGAAATTTCAGACCTGTTAGTAAAAATTTATAACTTATCATTAAAATCATCCATTGTACCTGAAGACTGAAGGATAGCAATGTAACCCCAATATTTAAAAAGGGCTCCAGGGGCGATCCGGGAAACTACAGACTGGTTAGCCTGACTTCAGTGCCAGGAAAAATAGTGGAAAGTGTTCTAAACATCAAAATCACAGAACATATAGAAAGACATGGTTAAATGGAACAAAGTCAGCATGGCTTTACCCAGGGCAAGTCTTGCCTCACAAATCTGCTTCACTTTTTTGAAGGAGTTAATAAACATGTGGATAAAAGTGAACCGGTAGATATAGTATACTTGGATTTTCAGAAGGCGTTTGACAAAGTTCCTCATGAAGGCTTCTAGGAAAAGTAAAAAGTCATGGGATAGGTGGCAATGTCCTTTTGTGGACTGCAAAATGGCTAAAAGACAGGAAACAGAGAGTAGGATTAAATGGACAATTTTCTCAGTGGAAGGGAGTGGACAGTGGAGTGCCTCAGGGATCTGTGTTGGGACCCTTACTTTTCAATATATTATAAATGATCTGGAAAGAAATACGACGAGTGAGATAATCAAATTTGCAGATGACACAAAATTGTTCAGAGTAGTTAAATCACAAGCAGATTGTGATAAATTGCAGGAAGACCTTGCGAGACTGGAAAATTGGGCATCCAAATGGCAGATGAAATTTAATGTGGATAAGTGCAAGGTAATGCATATAGGGAAAAAATAACCCATGCTATAATTACACAATGTTGGGTTCCATATTAGGTGCTACAACCCAAGAAAGAGATGTAGGTGTCATAGTGGATAACAAATTGAAATCGTCAGTTCAGTGTGCTGCGGCAGTCAAAAAAGCAAACAGAATGTTGGGAATTATTAGAAAGGGAATGGTGAATAAAACGGAAAATGTCATAATGCCTCTGTATCGCTCCATGGTGAGACCGCACCTTGAATACTGTATACAATTCTGGTCACCGCATCTCAAAAAAGATATAATTGTGATGGAGAAGGTACGTCTCTCTCATCTCCGGAGGCCTTGAAGTTTCAACACTTGCACTTGTGGACTCAGGTGCGGGAGGAAACTTTATGCTAAAAAGAATTGGAGAACATCTGTGAATTCCTACTACACCAATAGCTACCCCTCTACTGCTGTCTTCTATACATGGAAAACCACTTCCAGGAGAAGTGTTGCTTACCACGCAAACCATATGCCTTCGTACTGGGGCCTTACACACTGAGAACATCTCTTTCCTGCTCCTTGAGAAGGCTATTCACCCCGTGGTACTTGGCCTACCATGGCTACAGGAACATACACCTCAGTTCAATTGGACCACCATGGAACTTTCTGAGTGGGGCTCTGGCTGCCATGATCGTTGCCTAGCCAAAGTTTCACCGCTGCCCTGCATGACAACGACTCCTTCACTACCTGGTCTTCTACCACAATATGCATCTTTTCAGGACGTCTTCTCTAAGCAAGCAGCAGATGTATTACCTCCGCACAGGACCTTTTATTGTGTGATAAATCTCAAAACTAATTTGGAGCTTCCTAAGGGAAGGGTATATCCCCTCTCAAAAACAGAGACTGAGGCCATGTCGGCCTATATCCAAGAGAACCTGCAAAAAGGGTTCATTAGACCTTCTAAATCCCCGGCTGGCGCGGAGTTATTTTTTGTTGGGAAAAAAAACGGATCTCTTCGCCCTTGTATCAATTACAGAGGTCTCAATGAAATCACCATCAAGGATTGCTACCCTCTACCGTTGATAACCGAACTGTTCGCCAGACTCCAGGGGGCCAAGGTGTTTACTAAGCTGGACTTAAAGGGGGCCTACAATTTGTCCAAATCCATCACGGAGATGAATGGAAGATAGCTTTTAGCACCCGTGACGGACACTTTGAATACTTAGTCATGCCTTTTGGACTGTGCAATGCACCAGCGATGTTCTAGAATATTATGATGAATGATATTCTGCGAGACTTACTGTACCAGTGCATGGTGGTATATTTAGATGACATCCTGATTTTCTCACAGGACCTCCAGACCCATCATGCCAATGTGATAAAAGTATTACAAAAGTATTACAAAGGCTACATGACAATCGCCTTTATGCAAAGCTCGAGAAGTGTGCTTTTCACCAGGAGTCAGTGCCATTTCTGGGGTACATTGTTTCCAAGAATGGCTTCCAGATGGACCCTCAAAAGCTGAAAAGCATTCAAGAGTGGCCTCAGCCCACTGGCTTAAAAGCTTACGCTGTTTCCTCAGCTTACCGTACCTTCATCAAGCACTACTCCACCTTAACAGCACCACTCACGGCCATGACTAGAAAAGGGGCTGATCCATCTCCATGGTATGCTGAGGCTGTGGCAGATTTCTAAACTCTCAAAGAAGCCTTCCAGACCAAGCCTTGTCTTTGTCATCCTAATCCTCAGCATCCTTTCATCGTTGAGGTCGATGTTTCTGACGTCGGTGTGGGAGCACTACTAAGCCAATATAGCAATGCCAATGTTCTCCATCCCTGCTCTTTCTTCTCACGACGATTCTCTCCCACTGAGAAGAATTATGGAATCAGAGATAAAGAATTGTTAGCTATAAAATTGGCCTTTGAAGAATGGCGTCCATGGCTGGAAGGTGCACAGCACCAAATAACGGTATATACCGATCATAAAAATTTGGAATATTTAAAACACGCTCAACGCCTTAATCATCGGCAAGCGATATGGTCATTGTTTTTCAAATGCTTTGACTTTTCACTAAAATACCATCCTGCTGAAAAGAATATTAAAGCAGACGCTCTTTGGTGCTCCTTCTCTACTGTGGACGTACCCGATGAGCCTTGTCATATCATCAATCCGGCAAAGGTGGTATTAGCAGCCTCTCACTCCGTCCCCGCTGGGAAGACATTGGTGCCACTGGAAATGAGGAAGAAATTATTAAAGTGGGCATATGACTCCCATCTGGCCAGCCATCCCGGGCAAGGGCGTACATTAGTTATGCTCCAACGTTTCTATTGGTGGCCTATCATGAAGACTGATGGCCAAGCTATGTGACTTCTTGCACCACCTGCGCAAGACAAAAAGCTCCTGCCGGGCGTCCCTGGGGTCTTCTCCAATCTCTGCATGTACCAGAGGAACCTTGGATGCACATTGCGACTGACTTCGTAGTGGATTTACCCCCTTCTGCCGGAAACAATACGATCTGGGTGACCATCGATCGGTTTTCGAAAATGGCACATTTTGTGACCCTGCGAGGATTACCATCCACTGATGAACTAGCTAAATTATTTGTGAAGCTCATCTTTTGCCTCCACGGCATGCCCAAATATATTCTTTTTGATAGAGGCATCCAGTTTACCGCAAACATTTGGAGAACTCTGTGTTGGAAGTTCAACATCGCATTGGATCTGACCTTGGCTTATCACCCGCAGTCCAATGGCCAAACAGAGCAAATGAATCGACGCTCAAACAGTTTTTATGTTCATATGTGAATACTAGACAAAGCGACTGGGAAGAATTACTTCCTTGTGCCAAATTCACCCTAAACTCACATCCAGCTGCTGCCATGGGATAAACACCCTTTCAAGTGGTGTATGGCTGCAAACCATTACCCCCATTACCTCTGCCACTCTCCATAACATCTCCAGCAGCTCAAACCACCGTAATGGAATTGCAACAATTGTGGAAACAGACAAAGTATCTATTTCTCAAGGTGGGAGAAAGAGTCAAGAAGACTTACGATGCTCACCACAGGAAGGCTCCTCAATTTCAGCCTAGAGACAAAGTTTGCTCCTACCTTCCCTTCGGGGTTGCCTACTCATTACCAGGACGCCTACAGTACCAGCTCCTCTGGGCCTTATTCAGCCGGACCTCCACTCCTCGGGGGTTCCCTTCTACTACAACTACCAACATCAGAATGAGTACTGCCGCTCCAGTTCTGTTGTTGCTTTGTCTCATCTCTCTCTTCTTAGATCCTCGGCCTACCTCAGTAGTGTTCCACATCGCGGAACACTACCGGATCTATTGGCTTCTCCATCTAAGCTTGGGTTCTCGGCCTACCCTGCTTCGAGGACCACTACCAGACCCATCTCCCTCTTGGGACCTGGTGAGACTGTGGAACTTCCGTTTCTACCCAGCAACCTACATAAGGAACTTTTCCATCTGGTTCCTCATCTCCTGGTTGGAATCATTACCTGTTCCTCGGGTCACCATCTACGTTGTAGTACAATAAAGCTAATTCTCTGTATCCATCTCTGCCTTGAGCTAGCCTATCGCTGCAAGTCCCCACAGGGCACCGCCCTGTGGGAGGTGCCATCTGTTGCAGCGACCAAGAGCCACGCTTCAATGTTCAAACCTCAACAGTCGTATTCTTTTCCAGATCATTTATATATATATTGAAAAGCAACAGTCCAACTACAGATCCCTGAGGCACTCCATTGTTTACCCTTTTTCACTGAGAAAATTGACCATTTAATCCTACTCCGATGCTTCTTTCCAGACTCAGGCCTCTGCATCACCTGACTACTCCATTGCCTCTCTCCAGTCCCAGACCTCTGCATTGCCTGACTACTCCGTTGCCTCTCTCCAGAACCAGACTTCTGCATTGCCTGACTACTCCTTTGCCTCTCTCCAAGCCCAGACCTCTGTATTGCCTGACTACTCTGTTGCCTCTCTCCAAGCCCAGACCTCTGCTTTGCCTAACTATGCTTGACTATCTCCATGATCAGACTTAAGCCTTGCTTAATGCTTACCACTACTTCCAGATTGCTGCCAGCCTTGACTCAAGCTTGCTCTATGATGCCTCTTCAGCCTATTTATTTATTATTTATTTATTTGGGCACTTTTCTATACCAATATTCTTGTAAACAAGTTACAAATCACCTCGGTTTACATTCTAATAATAACCTTTGCACAAGGATGCATTATATTGAACAGGGATATCAAAACTTGGAACCAACAAATGGGGATAACAGGTAGAAATTGGTTAGGGTATTAAAGCTGAAAAACATTTGATGGCATGTCAGTCCTTAGCAGCGGCTTGCTAGTGATGTGGTTAAACTGCCTATTCAGGCTTCGGCCTGCTCTTTCTCGGGTGCCCCCTCTCTGAGTTTGTTCCTTTGGCGCCCGGGTCTCTGGGTCACTACCTCATCCAGTACTAGACTGTCTCTCTACTGCTGTCTCTGGGCTGACCTCAATCACTCCATCAATGACGACATACGGAGGCCCACCTAAGTCCAGCCGGCCCCGCACCCAAAAGCTCAACCCACGGGGAACAAGGGCTGGGATTGGTAAAGCACCAGCTGGCCTCCTTGCATCAGCCCACTTCACCTACCGACAGTGGGGACCCGTAAGTTCCTACCTATGGGTTGCGTCAACCCCACCTCGGCCCAAGGATCCACCTCCGGTGCAATATCATCCCTATGAGTGATATTTCTTATTTTTTATTGCTGCTAAGTAAATATATCTTTGTTTGGGTTGTTATTTTAGTTCAGTTGGCATTTTTTGTTAATTTTGTTAATTTTGGTCCAATGTTCATTCAATTATTTCATCATTTTGTTTCATTTGTTTCCATTAAAAAGCAGAGGAAGCATTGGATCTTATTTTGGACTCTAACAATATAGTTTTCTCTTCATGTTTAAAGAAACTTGCAGGAAGGCATCAGCAGTATAGGGAACAGAACTCCAGAATGCTACACATGAAAAGAATGGTACCACCAGATGAAATGAATAGCCCAAGGTTCCATGAGAGGAACAAAGCATCACAAACAGTGGCAAGACACTCGATGCTCCATATCTTTGATTTTTCAAAGGGGCAAATCTAGTCAACTAACACCAATGTGGACAATATTCAAGTAATGATGACTGGCTTCATTTAGGTACATATGGTAGTGTTGCAAATTTTTGCAAGAAATGTTTTGCAAATTGCCAAGCCCAGGATCACATGTTGCCATCACATGTTGCTATGGCAACATGTGATTTGGATCAAGATCTACAAACACTAAAATGCAGTGTTAAAGGGGCCAAGCAGCTAATCTGACATTTTCAACACTAATCTATTTCCATGTGGACCCCCTCCACAAGTCATCGACCCCAATTCCCAACTCACTTTCAGGCCACAAATGTAAAACAAAGTGTGCTTTATTAAGTTTTAACCCTTCAAGAGTCACCTCTTGTCCACATAAAGTACCATCTCAAATTTTGGGCCCACCCATCCCTTTCCCCCCAAAGCTTAGTCCTTAGATGGGGTGGTATTCTGGGACCAAAGGAATCTCCATTCAGTCCAGCTTCCCCCGGTGCAATCTTGGAAAATGGAACTGGCTGTCCTCATAGCATGTGAACTGCTGTTCCCTCAAGCCAGCTACAAATATAGCTACAATTCACACAGCTGTAGTTATAATTTTTCTAAAATGGGCCAGTTTTTGCAAATTCACACATTAATGAACTACTTTGCATGATTTTGCATTGCAGAAGCTTATTAATGTGGGATTTAAATGTTTTAATGTAAAGTGAACTATGTGCAAATATTTACTAATCCAAAGCCCACTTTTGAGAATGTTTTTCACAAAGTGAGCTTAGCATGAAAAATAGGGCAAAATGCTTAAATGTTTACATTTTTGTGCATTTCTAGGCATTATGCACTTTTTTGCGTGAAGTTCCCTTTTGTGAAAAACACTTTGCAGCTTAGTACATCTGCAAGTAAATTAGGTGCCTTACACTAGAAATCAGTCAATATTTCTAGTGAATGCAAGCACCTAAATTTAGATAATATGGGAAAATTTTCAATTTGCTAGAGCTAGATAAATATGACTCCTTAAGTCTGGCACTACGTCTTTTGAAAATCAACTTCTGTTGTATTTTTTAAGATGCAGTTGACTGAATTTATTGTTTCCTAAATGGAAGTCTGAAATTTGTTCATTCTAAAGGAAATGCTGCTTGTGATAAAAGACTTGTGGCATCAGTTAAGTTGTAGACAGTTCACTTAGAATCTACGGATTGTTCAATTTACAAAATTGGCGTCTCCTATAGTTTAGCACAAATGGTTTACAGTATATTAAGCAAGTATACAGTATATGACCTCTGTGCACAAGAAGAATCTAGTTGGACAATAAAAACAATTCAGTTATACTTTAATCTCCAGCAGCTATGGCAGTGCAACAGTGATCAATTTAGCAAAGCTGTGTGGATAATGGTTACACTGTGGAATCATTTCCCTATATCCCCAAGGATAGAACTAAACTGTCTTGGAATATTGCTTTATAGCCCATGGTATGTTGTGGACAAATCTGATTTGACATGGTCGTGACTCTATTTGTTCTAACTGTTAATATAATTGTCACCATGGGAATCCTAAAACAAAGCTAAAAGACACAGGTAAAAGAAGAAAAAATGAAGTTAGAAAGAAACAAGTTGTTTTATGAATATCTGCTCATATTATATTAGTGCACTAATGAAAATACAATTGCATCTAACTCATATTCTGGATATATTTATTTGGAAATTTTGGGGGTCATTTTCAAAGGAGTTACGCATGTAAATGTGACATACTATCGTAGCAATTTTCAAAAGCTATTTACTCGAGTAAAGTGCACTTACTTGAGTAAATCCTATGGACAATTCAATGGCATATATGTAGCAATTTTGAAAAGCCCACTTACTTGAGTAAAGTGTATTTACTCGAGCAAAAACCAGTTTTGCTCGAGTAAATGCTTTTTAAAATCTACCCCTTTATTTTTAGGCTCCATCTGACTGGCCCTCTCACATTTGTGGGACTGCATGAAATTGCATGTCTTGTCAGTCCCAACAGCTTGCCCTTAGAGTAAAAAGCCATAATAGTCATTTCGTTCTTGATTAACAATTGCATTCTGTGAATAGCTAGAGACATGGTTGATATCAGTCAGTGAAGAAGGAACATGGTACATTACATCCTTCAGTATATACAGTTTCTTTATATGATTAGGATCTATGCGATGTGGTTCTACCAAACCATTAGTATTTGTAGATATTTCTTGCACTCTGGTGTGCTTAATGACTCCAGGTCCCAAAAAGCTATTTAACTATCCATTACCATAGTGGGTTATGCATATAGGGGCGGATTTTCAGAGCCCTGCTCGCCTAAATCCGCCCAAAACCGGGTGGATTTAGGCGAGCAGGGCCCTGCGCGCCGGGAAGCCTATTTTACATAGGCCTACCGGCGCGCGCAGAGCCCCGGGACTCGCGTAAGTCCCGGGGTTCTCCGAGGGGGGCGTGTCGGGGGCGTGTCGGGGGGGCGGGCCCGGTCGTCGCGGCGTTTCGGGGGCGTGTCGGCAGCGTTTTGGGGGCGGGTACGGGGGCGTGGCTACGGCCCGGGGCGGTCCGGGGGCGTGGCCCGCCCTCCGTACCCGCCCCCAGGTCGCGGCCGGCGCGCAAGAGGCCCGCTGGCGCGCGGGGATTTACGCCTCCCGGAGGGAGGCGTAAATCCCCCGACAAAGGTAAGGGGGGGGTTTAGACAGGGCCGGGCGGGTGGGTTAGGTAGGGGAAGGGAGGGGAAGGTGAGGGGAGGGCAAAGGAAAGTTCCCTCCGAGGCCACTCCGATTTCAGAGCGGCCTTGGAGGGAACGGGGGTAGGCTGCGCTGCTCGGCGCGCGCCGGCTATACAAAATCCATAGCCTTGCGTGCGCCATCCAGGTTTTTAGCAGATACGCGCGGCTCCGCACGTATCTACTAAAATCCAGCGTACTTTTGTTTGCGCCTGGAGCGCAAACAAAAGTAGGCTATTCGCGCTCCTTTTAAAATCCGCCCCATATTGTAGATATTGTACCTCACTTAGAAGGCCTTGCTGCTATTTGGTGAATAACACATTTGTAAGTAAAATAATGATAATGTAATTACTTAGATATTGTACATAGGAAAATGCAATTAGCCCACTCTGAATCAGCCATATTTGTCTTATTGGCTGTCAGAAGTATATGCATGCTTTTATAATAAAAGCATAAGAACATAAGAAATTGCCATGCTGGGTCAGAACAAGGGTCCATCAAGCCTAGCATCCTGTTTCCAACAGAGGCCAAACCAGGCCACAAGAACCTGGCAATTACCCAAACACTAAGAAGATCCCATACCGCTGATGCAATTAATAGCAGTGGCTATTCCCATTATCTCTTCTTTACCTGTTATCTGTTTCAAGGTTATTTGTTTCAATGTTATTTGTTTCAATGTAATTCGTCCTGTGAGGCGTTAGTTTTATTTCCTTGTAAACCGGGGTGATATGTATATTATACAGGAACCTTGGTATATAAACTAAAAAATAAATAAATAAATACATTTAATTAATAGCGGTTAATGGACTTCTCCTCCAAGAACTTATCCAAACCTTTTTTGAACCCAGCTACACTAACTGAACTAACCACATCCTCTGGCAACAAATTCCAGATCTTTATTGTGTGTTGAGTGAAAAAGAATTTTCTACAATTAGTCTTAAATGTGCTACTTGCTAAATTCATGGAATGCCCCTAGTCCTTCTATTATTCGAAAGTGTAAATAACCGATTCACATCTACTCGTTCAAGACCTCTCATGATCTTAAAGACCTCTATCATATCCCCCCTCACCATCTCTTCTCCAAGCTGAACAACCCTAACCTCTTCAGCCTTTCCTCATAGGGGAGCTGTTCCATCTCCCACACTTTTAATCATATAGAAAAAGGGAATCCGATGGGCATTTCAGAAGCATGGTTGTAAACTAAACTGAGAGGTCAATATTTTAAAGAGTTTGGTTAAGTTCAGGATTGAGCCAAAGAAATCCAGTGTTTTTAATGTTTTGCTTTAATGAATGGCTTTTAGCTAGATAAGTAACTACCCAGTTAAAACTTACCCAGCTAATGTACAATTTAATGTACAATCTAATGTACAATCTAATGTACATTGCTATGTTTGTTATGACCTTTATGCCAATAACGAAATTTACATACACACAAACAAAACTTATCCAGCTTAAAAAGAGGAAGCACAAAGACTTAAGGTGGTGAGGCTTAAACTTAAATCTAGTAGTTGTGGGAGTGGATCTGACGATTTTTCTGAGTATTCTTACCCAGTTTACTTTAAATCTAATTGGGTTTAATCAAAGGGACCTTATCAGTTTCATTTCCCAGTGAATATTCAAGCCAAAGTAAGAAGGGAAAGTTTACCTGACAGTGGTTAGATAGTGAATTCTTCAAGTGTCATGTCACAGCTGTTCCATGACATAGTCCTATAATATAGCACAAGTGAAGGAGGCTGATGGACTAAAAAAGTGAAGAGATAATGGCAATTATTAATGGAAGACAATGTCTCCTTACCAGTGAATACTGTCATATTACCTAGTAGGGATGTGCAGCAGGGACGGATTTGTCCCAATCGGGATTCGGATTAGTAGGGGCCAAAATCTGTTGCATCCATTCTCAGGGGCCTCCGATCCATTCATATGTTAAAAATACATTTGTTCTCCCCAAAAATCCCCATCCCAATCCTTTAAAGTTATTTATTTACAACCCCCCTCCTGACACCCCCCCCCCCAAGAT